>NC_056748.1:1105121642-1105149142 GCF_019279795.1 Protopterus annectens | reverse complement strand
TCACATAGACCTACTAAACCAGCACTGGCAAAAAATACACATAAATACACAAAATCATACTCAGTGGCTCTAAATAAAAACCTGCAAAAGCATCAGAGAGCTCCAAAGCAGACACCCACAATACCTGCACCTCCCATCACAAGCCAGACAACACATAAAACACAAAATCAATGTGCTGCACAATCACAGCCCTTAAGGCGAAATAACATATCTAACACACTAGTAATAGGTGACTCAATAGTCAGGCACACTGATGCCCCACTCACTAGGCTGGACAAAGAGAAGGTTATTGTTAGCTGACTGTCGGGAGCCAGAATCCGCCACATAACACAAGCACTCAGGTCACTCTAGAACAAGTACAAATATGACTGTCATTGTTCATGTTGGTGTGAATGACCTGAAATGTACCTCCCTTGACTACATGAAAAGAGACATGGAAGAGCTCTCTGATCATGTAGCCCAGGCGGGTATGACCCTGACCCTGAGTAGCATCCTGCCCTCACCAAGAATGATACCTCAATATAAAGAAAAAATTATCAATTTCAACAATTGGCTAAGCTTCTGGTGTCATTCAAAGGGGATCCAGTGTCCGTTAGCCTGGGATGACATGCTCGACAAGCCACATTGCTTCTCAAGAGACGGCTTGTACCGGTCACCCCTTGGCTTTCGAATACTGGCCAAGGCTCCTGCTGCCCCCATAGTGCCTTTTTTAGGCAAGGCTCAAAATTCAAACCCACCACCGTAAACAGCACAAGTAAAAAAAATGAGGGTTATGCTACTCAACGCCAGGAGTTTATATCTCAAAATGCATGCGCTCGAAGCACTCCTAAGTATGGACAATGTCGACATCTGTGCAGTAACTGAAACCTGGTTCAAGGCTCCAGAGAGCACTCCAGCACTACTGGGCTACAACTCATACCACACATTTTGGCCACAGAACACGGACTGAAACACAAACGTAGGGGGTGTTATCCATATATATCCATCAAGGATACTCACACCTCCAGGTTAGTGGCGCAGCATGATACCTCTGAGATCACCCATGTGCAACTAACATCGGGCAAATCTACAATGCAAATTGTGGCCTGCTACAGATCACCCTCCATGACCCAGGACCACCACTCCGCCTTTCTGGAGACACTGAAAAACATGAAGGTCCTACTGAACACCCTGTTATTGGGCGATTTCAATTACCCTACCATTAACTGGGAAAACTATTTGAGTACAAACTCCCAGGCTCAGCGCTTCCTGGAATTTATCAACTCAAATGCCCTGGATCAGCTGGTAAACTCCCCTACCACAGACCACAACATATTGGACCTGGTCATTACCAACATGGGCGACAGGTGTTCCGTACTGGAGGTCAACCCATCACTGGTTAGATCAGACCATAAACTAATCACCCTGGATGTCCACACCCCACCACCACCCCCAACCAAGGAAACCGCAGTGAAAAACTTTTCTAAAGCAAACTTCACCTTACTTGAGGCAGAGGTGGTAAGTTTCACAGCCCCCATGCTAAAGGATAACACTGCCCAAGATGCAGAATCCTTTACAATTGCACTCTATGAGCACCTACAAGGATGCATGGATTGTGCCATCCCTAGCAAGATCAAGACTCACTCCCCTAAGAGAAGGAAACCAGTCTGGTGGACCCCTGCCATAAACAGGTTATACCTTGACACGGTTATAAATAGAACGTGCTGGAGGGACAGATTCATCACCCAGAGACTCCTTATGCTGTGGAACAAAATCCCGGTACATGTGAGGCAGAGCACCTCTCTGGCCTTGTTCAAGAGGAATCTTGACCAATGGATGGGAGATTGCAGATATACCCCAGGGATTACTTCAGTGTCACTGCTTGACAGAGGCACAGCAAAATGATAGGCATAGTTTTTATTCAAACTAAAGGGGTGGCGAAAGCCACATAACTATGGGCTAGGCTTATAATTGCCCTTGGGCAGATAGCCTAGTATGAACCTATGAACCTATGAACCTATGAACAACAGAAGGAGGAAACTAGTTCAGAAAAAAAGCAAATCCCAAGAAGGAAAGACATCCCTGATCAGTATCAGTAAAACTAAGGTCCCTCATAAAATCATCCAAGGCTAACTTTGAAAGAAAAATAGCCAAGGATTTGAAAGATAACCACAAACCCTTCTTTAGCTATGTCAAGAATCTAAGTGGCAACTCGCAGATATGCTCTGAGTTGGTGCAAAATAGCACAAAATATACTGAACCTACTGATATTGCCAACATCCTGGCAGATAGATTCAGTGCAAACTTCACCTCCCTCTCACCTTCAAAAGGGTCCACAACAATACCAGAAAAGTGTAATGTCCCAGAAATCATAGAAGCACAGGTGAAAACAGTCCTTTCAAAAGCCAAAAACACAGCATCAATGGGGCCAGATGGTGTCCCAGGCTGCATCTTGCATGAACTACAGAACGAACTAACCCCCCACCTAAACATGCTGTTCAACTTCAGCCCCTCCACAGGCTACATGCCCATAGAATGGTGCACAGCAACAGTTATTCTGCTCCACAAAGGAGGGGCCACAACTGACCCTGGTAACTATCGCCCCATAAGCCTGACTAGCCTGGTCTGCAAGGCTATGGAGCACATCATCATGGAACTCATTAACAAAGACATTGGGAACCTCCAAACACTTGACCTGACCCAGTTCAGCTTTGTTAAGGGCACATCATGCCTACTAAACCTGTTTGACTTCTTTGAGACAGTCACCAAGGCCATAGACAAGGGAAAGGTGGTTCACACAGCTTATCTTGATCTCGCCAAGGCGTTCGACACCATTCCTCACTTGGGTATTACAGAAAAACTCACCAGCCTGAACATAAACTCCTACATCACAAGATGGGTTGCCAACTGGCTTACAGACAGAGCTGACATGGTAAGAATAGCAGGCTCCAGGTCCGACTCTAAACCAGTCACAAGTGGTGTCCCGCAAGGCTCGGTTCTGGGACCCCTACTGTTCGGCATATATTTTTCAGAAGTACAGACAAACACAGGAGAACTATGGCTAACCACTGATGACTGCAAACTGGGAGCCATAATTGACTCTCCGGCTGACACAGACATCCTTCAAAAAGGCCTTACTGAGACAGACACCTGGGGTCAAAGTTATGGCCCCAAGCTAAATGCCAAAAAAATGCATAGTCATCCCGTTTGGGAAAAACAAAACACCCACGAATTAATACATAGGTGGCAGCCCCCTTAATACAGAAGAGGTAATAAGAGATCTGGGGACCCAGGTAGATAGTAATCTCTCCTTTGACAATCATATTGCCAAAGTAGTTAGGAAATCCTTCTATGGTTCGCATCTAGAAATAAAGAGGTTATAGTGCCCCTCTACTCGTCACTCATCAGACCCATCATAGAGTACAATGCCCCATTTGGGATGTACTTCACAAGACACTTCCAACAGCTGGAAAGACTACAAAAGCACCTCACCAAGAGGATTACTGGCCACAAAAATAATTCCTATGCAGCCCGACTGAAAAAAAACTCCAGCTGTACTAGTGGCATATCGTTTACTCAGAGGTGATCCCTGCCTGACTTACAAATCCATGTCCAACTCAGAATTGATGGACGTGCTCCACCTAAAGAAATCCAAGTCACTGCGAGCCATGTGCTCTAGTGAGCTAAATCTCACCGCTACAATAAATAGAACATATTGGAAGGATAGATTCCTGTCACAGAGACTTCCCATGCTTTGGAACAAAATTCCTAACTAAATTAGGCAGAGCCCCTCACTAACACTCTTCAAGAGAAGCCTTGACAAGTGGATGGGTAACAGAAAATACACCCCTGGGATCACTTCACTGGCTCTGCTTGACAGAGGCCCAGTTAATTAATCAATGGGGGTGGCGAAAGCCGACACACTCTGGCTAGGCTTAAAAATGCCCTCGGGCAGATAGCCTAGTACTTACCTATGAACCTATTTATTGTTTTGGATAGTGATATTTTCATTCTGTTAGTTAATTTTGTCATAAATATCATACAGTCATTATTTAATAATGATATAGGTCTATATGAGGTACAGAGGTTTGGGGATTTGTTTTCCTTTAGGATTGGTGTGATTAAGGAATATCTCCAAGAGGGTGGTATTAAAGCTTGTGACTGAATTTCTAATAGAGTTTTATGGAAGAGGGATAGTATCTTTAAAGGAAAAAGTTTATATATTTCCATAATTATGCCATCTATACCTGGAGCTTTATTATTTTTACCCTCTTTTATTATATCTGTAATTTCTTTGTAGGATATGGGTGCTTGCAGATCTAGTTTTACTTTTTGTGGTGTTTATTTTTATATTAGAACATTTTTCTTCTAGATTTAATTGATTGATATGTATATTTTCTTTTTGGAAATGTTCCATATAGTGATTTCTATAGGCATCAAGAATGAAACCTATATCCCGAGACATTTTCCCCTTTCTTTTCATGGAAGATACTTTCAATGTTATTAGCTTTTGATTTGTATTTGGATTCTTGTGGATAAATGATGTAAATATTTGGGAGAAGTGGCCAATGTATTAATTTTTATTTTTTCTAAAGCTAAACTAGTTTTATGTGTTAGAATTTTGTTGCATTAGTAATTCTACTTTCTTTTTCATCTCCAAATGATTTTTTTTTCAGCCTTTACTGACAAAAGTTTGGATTGTAGATCTAATTCAGAATCCCATTGTCTTTTATACCAACTTAGGGTTTTACCATAAATATAAGCTTTCAATGGGTCCCATATCATAATTCATCTCTGTGGTGTAATTAATATCTAAGAAGAACTGTAATTCAGATAATAACTAGGGTTTGAACTCTTCAATTTTAGTTATATATGCTGGAATTCTGGAGTTAAAGATTAATGGTCTGTACTCATTTTAAAGTTTTAGTATCAATGAATTGTGGTCTGAAAAGGGGCAGGGAGTGATTGAGAAATTAATAATCATAGAGTGTAAGTCATGGGCAGCAAATATTTTATCTGTTCTAGTTTGGGTAGCAAATCTGTGATCTTGATAGGAAAACAACAAAGATTTATCTTCGTTAAATTTAAAAGCATCTACAAGATGAAATTATTCTACCCACTTGTTTAACGCTTTTGATACAGCAGATGTACTCAGCAGTCTTATTTGTAGTTTCAGAAATGTCAAATATACAGCTAAAATCTCCTCCTAATATTAAGTTGCCTTTATAATTATTAGAAATGAAATCCAAGTGTTTAACAGTTCCTGATCCAATGCCTGGGAACCAGTATAGATTGGCCAGGGTCCATATTCATAGGTAGGTACTAGGCTATTGGCCCAAGGGCCTAAGCCTAGCCAACAAGGTTCCCTGGCTTACGCCACCCAAGAAAGTTAATTTCCTGTGCCCCTGTCGAGCAGAGCCACAGAAGTGATCCCTAGGGCGTATTTCCTATTTCCCATCCACTCATCAAGATTTTTCTTGAAGAGTGCCAATGAGAAACTTTGCTTGACATAGATGGGTAGCTTGTTCCAGAGTATAGGGAGTCTCTGGGACAGGAATCCATCCCTCCAGCATGTCCTGTTTATTGCGGTGACAAGGTATAGGTCCCTAGAACATGTAGCTCTGAGGGATTGGGATTTCTTTAGGTGTAGCATGTCCAACAGCTCTGGGTTTAACATAGCTTTATGTGCTAGGCAGAGATCTCCTCGGAGTAGGCAATATGCTACAGAGTAAAGCTACAGTTTTTTGAGACAGTCAGTGTAGGGCATCTGTTTGAGGCCAGTAATCCTTCTTCTGAGGTACTTCTGTGGCCTTTCCAGCTGCTGCAGATGTCTTGTGAGGTACATTCCAAAAGCGGCATTGTACTCTATAATGGGTCTAATGAGTGCCAAGTAGAGGGGAACAATGACCTCTTTTTTCCTGGATGAGAACCCTTTTGTGATGAGGTGTGCCACATAGGATTTCCTGACTACTGTGGCGATGTGACTATCAAAGGAGACACTACTGTCCACCTGGGTCCCAAGGTCTCATCACACATTCGGTGTTAAGTAGACTGCCGTTTATGTGGTAGTTCATGGGTACAGAGTTTTTACTAAAGGAATGACAATGCACTTTTTGGCATTGAGCTTGAGGCCATGCCTCTGACACCAGTCATCTGTCTCAGTGAGCCCCTTCTGTAGGATGTCCACATCATTTGGGGACTCTACTATGGCTCCTAGTTGGCAGTCATCTGTGAACTTCATTAGCCAGAGGCCTTCTGTGTTAGCCTGTACATCAGAGAAGTAGATACCAAACAGGAGAGGTCCCAGGACTGAACCCTATGGTACTCCACTTGTCACTGGTTTGAAGTCAGATTTGGAGTCTGCAACTTTTACAGTGTGGGTTCTGTCAGTGAGCCAGTTGGCAACACATCTTGTGACATAGGAATTTATACCTAGTTTAGTGAGTTTAGCTATAATTCCAGAATAGGGGATGGTGTTGAAAGCCTTGGCGAGGTCAAGATAGGCTGTGTGAACCACCTTACCCTCATCTACGGCTTTGGTAACTGCCTTAAAGTAGTCAATTAGGGTCAGAAGGCATGATCTGCCTTTCACAAACCCGAACTGGGGTCCAGAGTTGGGAGGTTACCAATGTCTTTGTTGACGAGTTCCATGATGATACGTTCCATGGTCTTGCAGGCCATGTTATTATATTTAACTATTACTAATGCCATAAGGCCTTTATCTTCATACTTATAAATGATTTCTGGGTTAACCACTTTTGTTTTCCATAAAATTGTTACCCCTTTTATCTTTGTCTTATAAGTTTTTTGTGCCAATATCATATATTCCTTAGGATTCCATTTGTAATTGTCATTTGTTTTGAAATGAGTTTCTTGAAGGAAGACAATTTGTGCTTTGTTCAGTTTTAAATATTTCAGTAGATTTAATCTCTCGCTAAGATTGTTTAAGCCATTGGTATTTAAAGATAATCAAGTTAAATCCATTTTAGGTTATTTAGACTATGTATTTTTTTTGTTTTATTGCGACTATTAAACATTTTCAAGTATATGTTTGAGCTTTTAAAGGAAATTATCAGTTTTATACTTTTGACTGTTTACCAATAAAGTAATGTTTTGGTCAAGCATACTAAAAATGTTTTTGTGAAATGCATTTAAATTAATAAATGTTAACAAAACTAAGATCCGCACTAGCCATGGAATGAAAATCATTCCTAATCTGATGGATAAACCTAAATCCATCAGATTATCATTCATACCTTGACAATCCAGAACATCTGAGCTCCATAAATTGAATCATCATATGGAGAATATTTGTAATAGGAATAAGTAATATTTATATTATTTTGAACAGATATAGTACTATTGTAGATTAGACATAATTCTAATACAATATAAATGTCATTGTATAAGCAATTAATATTTACATGAAAGATAGATGACAAGCAATTCAATCACAGTAAAGTAGGATGTATCATATATAAAACCGCAGTAAAAGATTATAGCGCACAGTTCTTTAACATTCACCCTTATTTAAGGAGTTTTTCAAAACTTATTACGTAATATAAATAGATGGTAGTAATATTTATACCCGATGTTTATAATACAATGTATTTTACTGGATACATCAGAAATTATAGTTCATCGTTTGCCAGCATTTAAGTAACCACTTTGTTGCTAACTTACCTAAAGCATCAAGTTTGTTTTATGTAAACATTGATGAAAGTTAGCGCATTTTAATTATCAATGCACCCCCCCCCCATTTCCTACACATAAGGACTTTCATATGTCATTTCTTATTACAAAATGAGTGAAAGTATAGGTTAAAAAACAACAAATTCACTTATTTTGATTAATGATTACAAGTTCCCTTTCCATATTCATAAATTGACATTTTATGGCATATACTGAAAGTTTTTAAATTTAGATAGCAACATTCTATTTTGTATAATCAGCAAAGATTAAACTGAGCGATTGTCAATTTAATACTATTTGTTCAGAATGTGATTGTTACATTATGTGACATTCCTAGTTCAGGCTTCTGTTGTTTCCCTTGAATAACTTTGTCAGTTTGATGTCATGTATAAAACATTAGTTATCTTGGTAACTCCTTAAGTATTATGTATGGTCAAGATGGGTTACAAAAACTACAATTCCAGTTAAAGCAATTACATGACTTGTTATGCATATGTACTTCTATAAGAAAATCATCAGGCTTCCCCTTGATGTTCAATGTAGTGTATGTAATTTATGACAAGTTAAGACAGTAGTGTTATTCTACACAAGCCCGTCTTATTAAATCCTGTCTAATATCTAAATTCAGCAGACTGCTTCTTCTTATATGACGATTATATATTTATGTCTAGATTTACTAAAATCATACATTACATAACTATCGTGTGTGTTTTTTTTTTTTTTTTTTGGCTGTTGCTTAGTTATTTGAGAGACCACAAGCTGTAATGCTTATTCTTATTATTAGCTCCTTCCAAGCATGTTTATACAGTCCATAGACTTTAAATTATGAGACTCTTCTAGTTTCATATTTGTTACAAGTATATTTCCATCCTTACATACACACATTATCAGTACTTCAAGCACGGGCAACAATGCCCATCCAGTTTTGCCAGAATACCATTCACTAATTCATGTGGTGTGTGTCCAGGCTGTTCTTAAAATGTCCAAACCAATATTTTCCTGTTCCATTTTACCAGCCTGTTACATGTAGTGGCCACTCTGCCAGTGAACCACTCAACACACCTTCCATTCCTACAGATATTTCCACGAAGGAAATCTGATGACTCTCTAGCACTTCCCGGCAACCCCAAACACCCCTAGAATCAGCTATCCCCATATGCCCAACACATCCGAGCAAGCGCACCTCCCACACCACTGCAAAGAGTACTGCACAAGACAAAGTGCTCTTAGTCTTTCACAATAACTCAGACTTTCACTCTTATGTATGTCCTTAAAGTGTTTGGATCAAAATACATTTTAAATATAAAATTGTGCTTATTATTATTTTTTTTTTTATCAAGAATCAACTTAATGAGCTAAACGAAGTGTTGGGAGACCAACAATACATTTACATGTGATTTAAAACAGCCCTTTTATTATATATATATTTTTAAAACCAAACATGTCATTGCCAAGAATCATCTCGGAGGCTTCTCAGAGCCATTAAGCATTATCGTCACTCTGTCTCCATTATCATAGCAATCTGGGAGTGCCCATTTCTGTTAATGTGTCTGTGTACTGCATACCTGAGGCTCGCGATGCACCTGGAGCAAAGCTTCACTTCACTTCAACTTCAAGCCTAAATTACCTCCCTTTCAGTGAGGGAGCAGCCAGGAAAAGAACAGAGCAAACAGATAAAAAAAACTCCCAACAAGCCGCCACAACAAGAGTCAATACACTCCTCCAGCCCTCCCTCCTCTCACTCAGACATACAAACAAACAAATCATTCTCTACCAAAATAACCTAAATCACAGTTCTATCCACCCCCTTCCACTGGATCCAGGCTAAAACACCAAATGTCTCTTCCTAATTGCATCAGTAAATCTCTATCACAAGCCGCAACGCACAGCTTCCCGGTGATGAAAACGGCAACATATAACATCTGCCAGAGACAGCTGCATCCACATACACCATGTCAGGCTTAATCAAACAGCACTCAAGCTATACCACCTGCCATAATTGACATTAATTAGGTTTAGACAGAATGACGACATTTGTACTAGCTGGCAGACAGCTGCATCCACACACACCATATCAGGATTGATCAAACAGCACTTGTAGGTGTGATACCTGCCATAATTGATATTAACTATTGTTAGACAGAATAATGATGACATTTGTACTAACAGCTTGCTACTATTATTTAACTAGGATATACATGACATTTCTAAATCATGCTTTAACTGAAGAAAGCATTAGTCTCCATGACAGCATTTTTTTAAAAAAACACTCTGTTACTGCTATTATATATGATGTTAATTTGTTACATTTGAGTCTGAACTCTGATGAATGGTACCTTGTTGAATTAATTACTTAAATTACTATAAGTAAAATCAATGAAAAATGAACAAGATAAGTATTCATTGAGTTCAAGTAGGGGAACAGAAACTTCTATGTTTGTATTGTATGTTGCTTTGTTTGGCTTATATATAATCTAAATAGTAATCCATCTTGACCTACCTTTGTTTGGGAAGAATTATTGGACTCTGAACATTCTGAATAAATCATCGTTTCTCAGTTGTTTAAGAATCCCTCCTTTTTCTTAAAATAAAAACAGATGACAAGTGATGTACCACATCAGTTGATACTTTGAGAGATGTAGTTGTAGGAGTTATTATTTTGGGACATCTATCTTGGAGTCAGTTTTTTGTTTCTTCTTTCTAGCATCAGTCCATGGATTTGTTTCTTCTATTCTTTTAAGAGTAGGGGCCATCCATTCCATTTCTTCTAGGACAGACACTATATGTTGTTGCTTTTGAGGAATATAGTAGCTTCTTCTAAGTCATTAAAGGTTCTCATTTCATTGGCAAAAGTATTTTTATCTTGGCTGGAAAGGACAGCTGTGCTTTAATATTGTTTTGTTTCAACAGTTTTATTATTGGCCAGAATTTTTTCCTTTGTTCTAGTATTCTGGAAGAATAATCATTGTCAAACGTCATCAGGCTTTGATTGTATTTTAAGGGTGTATTTCTCTAAGCAGATTTTATTAGTTCCTTGTCCAGAAATTAAAGAAATTTTATCTCTATGGATTTAGGTGGAGTATTTGTGGAGTTAGAAGCAGGTTTCCTCAGTGCTCAATGCGCCCTTTCAATTCCAAATGAAAGTCCCTCTTTCAAGTCTAAAATTTCAGGAATCCAGATTAAGAATGAAATAATGTCTTCACCTTCAGTGTTTCCAGGGAGACCAAAGATCCTTATGTTGTTTCTCCTTTCCCTGTTTTCTAAGTCATCTATTTTGTTAAGCAGCCATGTATTCTATTTAAGCAGAAATTCTTTTTGGAATTCTTCCTCCGAGACTCCCTTCAATGTCATTTAGGGAAGTCTCTATATTTGTTATTTTTGTATGGTGTTGCTGTAATAGTTCCTTAAGAGTATCAGTCTGTTTTTGAGAATCTAATTTGAGGTATTCTAAATAAAGCCACCCATCTTCAAAGATGGTTCCTGTAAGGTAAATGTCATCAATTGCAGTTCTTTTTTCAAAGCAGCATCTGGATGAGAATTCCTTGAGTTGTTCATATTCAGTGACTCAATATATTTCCAAGTTACTTGACAGGAAAATGTTTGTACATCTCCACCAAAATTGATATTTATGTAGTTTAGTAGTTTACCTATAGATGTCTGATGTTTTAAACTTGAAAATAATAAAACGTTTCTATATTATCATACTAGTCCATGGAGCTCTCAAAATTCACTGCTCTCAGTTGGGCATCTAGGCTCGGCCCCCCTTAATTTGCCTTATTAGTGTCCTACTTACTTTGGTGAGACAGCTTTTATCTTTATGGAAATTACCATTCCTGATTTTTGACATATTTTTTTCCTTTTTTTGTATATCCTGTTTAATTTGTGATGCCACCAGGTTGATTTGTTTCTGGAGCTAGTTTCTAGGCTTACTTCAGGATTTATGCAGCCATTGACATGATTGTACACAGTTTCTGAGAGCAATTAGGCATAGGCTGCTGTGTTCTCAGGGTTTGGAGGGGTATTGAATTTTGACAAACCATCACTTAATAACAGGTAATTTGCATTGGAATAGTTCCTGTTACTGGTTTTAACGGGATTATGGAGTCAATTTTGAAGGAAAACAGCTTTATGGTCAGACCTTACCAGGGAAGAAGAGACATGGGTGGGGGTTGTGTGTTCTTCCTTATTTGTCAGCACAGGGTCCAGTATGTTGGAGCATCTAGTGGATGTATTCAATCTTTGGACAAGGGTGTTTTGTGTTTACAAAGTCTAGAAATTCCTGCACCTGTAGATTTGAGGTTATGTGGGATTCTAACTTTACTGAGGTGTAATTAAAGTCTCCAATGAGTAAGGTGTTAGACTGGATGAAAGTGTCTCCAGTAGGTACAAGTATGCATTGTGAGCTTCATGGGACATGGAGGGTGACCTATAGCTGACTAGGATATGGTATGGGATTTTGTCTGCTGTGATCTGTACATGGAGGAACTCTAGCACGTCATCCTGTTTGACCACCCTAAAGATATGCTTGTTATTGATATTTATTGAGACACCTTCACCGTTAGTCATTGTTTGTGCAGGTACTGGTCTAAACGTATGAAAGTTACTGAAACCTTGGACTGCCAGGATACTCACTGTTACTCTAAACCATCCAGGGAATTCAATATAGCCTACATGGTGGTTTTTCACCATGTTTGCATCACACATGATGCACACATTGTTGTGGGAACATATGAATTCAGTAAGCGCCGTGTAGAGGCACGCAACCATGCAGAAAAAAAGTTACACACGGCATGCTAATTGTTGCATAAGCAGCTGAATAGCATGCTAATCAACTGGAAGAGCAATTCAACAAGGTAGAAAGCAACCATGTAGACTATGTGCTGGTGTTCAAAACATTCGGAATACAGCCACAGAAAGGATAGAATAAAATGTAAAATGTGTAACATTTGTACAGAACTGACCCCAATATGTGACAGCAGGCTGAGTGCAACAGAGTACCAAAAGCAACATAGATCTTATTTTCCTTGGGCCAGAACAGAAATGCAGTTTTGATCCCCAACCCCGAAATGAACAGTATTCATTGCAGATCATATCAGTCAACCTCTTAGGGCAAGAAATCTAGACAAAGCCATAAATACTGTAAACAAAAAGGCCCCGAAATAGGGACATTTAAAAAATATTGCTCTTACAAATGTAGAATAAACAGGTTTTGTGTTAACATGAATTTTCTGAAGGGTATGAAATCTGAAACTCAAATGTCTGTCATTTTCTGAAATGTTTTACCAGAAAATCACAGTTTTATGAAAAACATGAAACAAAAATCCGGACATTCTGTGAAAATCTGTACAGTTGAGAGGTATGAAAAACCATTAAACAGACTATTCATAGTTACATGTCACCATATGCAATATGTAGCTGACAAAATGCAGACATAGCCATCTAAAAAGCAGTATTCCTCTGTGCAGCTATATATCCCAAAGTAATATCCACCATTCTATGTTAAACATTCAGTTCCCTTTCAGTTTCCATAGCTACACAGTTGCCAATGGTGTAGATTCAGGGCTGTCAGCATGGTGAAGATGCTAATGTGATCTGAACTCAGACTTACTGAATCCCCAAAAAATAGGATCCATGTATGGATGTAAACATAGTACAGACACTTCCTCAGTGTTTATATTTATGGGATGGAAACTGTGAATGCTTCCATCAGGTGAGTGTGTCAGGTTAGACACAGTGTCACATGTAGGTCTGTCAAGGTTGGAAAAGCAAGTAAGCAGTGCGCAGTTCACAGATTGTTTCATTAACATCCAGCTTCCTCTTCATTTGTTGGCAAATTGTTTCCTCCGTCAAGTTTTAGTATTTAGTATAAAAGAAAAGAGAAAAGGGAGAAATAGTTGAAAGGAGGAAAAACAATATAGGACATACACAGTATAAAATATTAGTACACATGAGATTATGCCTACATAAGTTTGAATTTCAACTCTCGCTCCAATGCACCTTCAGAAAACAGGATGGATGCCTTATCCCTCTTTGCCACACAAACAGCTCTGCAGCAAAGAACTGAAGTCATTCATCACACAACCAACTGCAACAGAATGTACACTTATATCAAACCATAAACTGTTATTTTCACATTTATTATTATATTTGGATGTAGTGCACTTGGTGATCATGCGGCCTGTTATAATTATAGCTTGCAAATATACATCCCTCTAACCTTTCTGTTTTCTAGTCATTCATAGGTTATCTGATCAGTACTCTGAGACATGCAGTCTGTAAGCCCTGATATTTCATCGGCCTTAAAATGTGTGAAGATATTAACTGGCAATAATATGATATGCATTTGCCCACAACTGAAGTGCAGGTTGGATGGCACAAACAAGCATAGATTGTGCTTTTGGGAGTGAGAGCAAAGGTGAGTTACTGCTATGGCACATACAAGGATACAACTGTTCTGTTGAGGGGGGAACAATGCTGAGTTACTGTTATGGCACAAACAAGTATAGACTGTCCTTTTGGGGCAAAGATTAGTTATTGTTATGGCACAAACAAGAATGGACTGTTTTAGAGGGGGAGCAAAGTTGAGTTAGTGTTATGGCACATACAAGGGTACAACTGTTCTGCTGAGGAGGGGAAGCAAAGCAAAGTTGCTGTTATGACACACACACAAACAAGACTGTTCTTTTGGGGTGAGCAAAGGTGAGTTACTGTTATGGTAGAAATAAGAATGGACTGTTCTTTTGGAGGAAGCATAGGTGAGTTACTGTTATGGCACACAGAATCATAGACTGTTCTTTTTGGGCAAGCAAAGGTGAGTTATTGTTATGGCACAAACAAGAATGGACTATTCTTTTGGGGGAGCAAAGATGAGTTACTGTTATGGCACATACAAGGGTACAACTGTTCTGTTGTGGGGGAAACAAAGCTGAGTTACTGTTATGGCATGCATTAGCATAGCCTGTTCTTTTCGGGTGAGCATACTGTTATGGTACAAACAAGAATGGACTGTCCTTTTGGTGAGGAACAATGGCGAGTTACTCTTATGGCACAAAACAAGAATATGTTGCTCTCGTTATTCTCTGTTTTGCATCCTGCCTGTTGCTTGATCTTGAGAGGGTTGTAAAGTCATAAACTGAAATGTGTATCATTACATGTCTTTACATTCACTGGTGCAGTATTCTTAACTATATGGGGATTCCCTGCCATGAGAGCCCAACATCTGACCAGACTTCCAAAGACTTCTGAATTTAAAAGGTAAGCCAAATATCACCATACTTCTTTGCCGCTAGTCTGAGTATATCTTTTACACCATCAGTTTGCTTATGTGTGTCTGTTTTCTTCCAGTTGAATGCATTTTCATTTTCCAGGCACTTCCTATGCATGTTTTTTTTTTTTTTTTTTGCAAGATAAGTGCTCCATCGGGGATTTTTTTGTAGTTTCTGTTCCTTGAGGTTAATGTCATCCAGGAAGGGTAAAATGACAGTGTGGGAGAAATTTCCCATACAGACCGCCATAATAAGTGTCTTTTTTTTACTTAGGTGCTTCTCATGACCAAATATCTTGTTCCATTTGTGAGGTATTTGTTCCGAAAACCCTTCACAGTAAACTTTCTTCCCTTTCCTTGTATCTTGAGATACTATTGAACTCGCTAAAGATACTATTGAAGGAATCTCATGCCCAGAGGATCACCCTTTAGGGAAGAAAAAGGTATGACTGGAATATTTGCTCTCCAGCCTCTGCCAGCTGTTTCGCTTGAGGTCATTACAAACCTGGAGGTTCACCCAGCTGTGTTGTTACATTTCTCTGCCATGACCATGTTGGAGGCTGGTGAGGATCCAGCTGGCAGCACATCTGAAGAGGCTTTGCAGGCATCCATCTCAGATGTTCAGAGGAAATCAGGGTTGATTTTTAATGAGGGCCTAAGGAAGTTCCTCACTTTCTAGTTGGGGAAGAAGTTTCTGCTACAGTTTGACTGTCGTCCCGGATCTAAGCCTTCTCAGGATGTTTTCTTAAAAAAGAAACAAAAAATGTAACATGCGTCTTCTGTTTCTAGGCATCCACAAAGTGAGTGTCAGGCTTTTACTCAGGGGTTATTTTCTGCCTTAATGTCCTTAAAGCCTCCTCATGGGGTTTTGGTTCCTCTCCTCCTTGGTCCTATACTCCTCTTAAAAGGCCTAGAGATCAGGATTCATCTGAAGATGAGTTTGATTCTGCTGACAAATCCCTAAGTTAGTCTACTCAAATTCCTTCTCCTTTGGACTGTAGGTCAGAGGAGGAGGAATCCATTAGTCCTGATGTTCCTTTGCAAGAACTTTCCCTTGGGGGACACATAATAGGGGATGATGGATTTTTTTATGTGGGATTACACTCAGGTCTCTCATATCCATAAAAGGTACTACGAGTTGTTGCAATTGGACTATCCTAAACCTGCAGCTATTCCTCCTCCTTGGCGGCTTTACCGGATGCTTTCTCCAATGCAGCTCAGACACCTGATTCTCTCCCCCAAGCTCCCAAGAAGCCTGATAGGGATTCCTGAGGATTGTTCTTTTTTATATAAATGTCCTGCTCCTGACCCTTCAGTACTGTCAATAGCAACTGATAAGCCATCTCAATTGCTTCCTTCACCCAAGTTATTGCCTTCTGACAAGGAAAGCAGAACTATGGACAGACTGGGCAAAAAGGTTTACACTTCTGCTACCCTAGATTTTAGGACTATTAATTATCAGACCCCTATATGTCTAGGTATGTGTTGGCTCTTCTTTCTCAAGCCTGTCAACTTATTGCTGATTTTCCAGATTCTAAGGGTAAAACTTCTGATTTTTCCTTGCGAGGGACTTCCTCTCAAGTCATTCATAATTCTATTAAATGTAGTTATGATGCGGCAGATGCCTCTTCTACAGCTGCTGTTTTTGGTTCAGTTATGAAGAGGTATTCTTGGCTTAGGCTTCAACCTCTACCTGATGATATCAAAGCTAAATTGATGGATGCTCCTCTGGATTATAAACTTTTGTTTGGGGAAGCTGCTGTTGCTAGTTTGTTTAAGTCCCTTCAGGGTAAGGGTAAGGCCTTACAGGACCTTAAACATGTGTTTGTTTCTCCTGTGCCTAAATTTCAGAGAAACTACCCTGCTAAGCCTGCCTTTGTTGGTAGACAAGGACATCCTTCTACTAAAGGTAAGAAGAGTGGCTAACTGACTCCTCCTGTTAAGGCTACTCAATTTTCAGGGACTCTGAAGCCTTCCTTTCTGGACAACCCAGGCACTGTGTGACTATCCGTCTTATCCCAGGCACATTCCTTTTTCTCTTCCCCTTTCTCTTCTGGTTCGGCTTCAGCTCACTCAGAATTCTTGGGTTCTGTCGATTTTTCAAGATTACTTCATGGTGTGGAAATCCCATCCTCCATTTATGGGCATTCCTCAGCTTCCTTGGGAACAACTTCCCTTTTTACCAGAGGTTCTTCAAGATGCCTTATCTGCTGTCAAGGTACTACTCAAGGGGTACCTGTATCCCAAAGGGGGAAAGGGTTCTACTTCTGACAGTTTCTAGTGCACAGAAAACAAGGCACTTTGAGACCTATTTTAGACCTCTCTCATCTAAACACTTTTCTAAAGGTACCTTCCTTTCAGATGATAACCCTTCGGATTTGGTTTCCTTTCTTGCTCCCTCAGGCCTACATGGTGTCTCTGGCACTCAAGGATGCTTATCTCCATATTCCGGATCCCTCCTCTTTTCAGGAAGTTTTTGCTTTTTTTCTATTGCTTCCTGGCATTTTCAGTTCTCTGCTTTGCCCTTTGGCCTTTCTACTGCCCCAAGGGTATTCACCAAATGCCTTGCTCCTGTGATATTTCCTTACTTGGATGACCTGTTGATTCAGACATCCTCTCCAGAGACCCTTTTGCAAAATTTTCATTTTGCCGTAGCTCTTCTTCAGAGCCTGGGGTTCACTATAAATTTCAAAAGGTCTTCTCTGAGTCCTTCTCAGGATCATGTTTTTCTGGGTTGCAGGATTCAGATGGTGCCAATGCTTGCACCATTGCCACCTCCAAAGGCCTTCACTCTCATTTCTTTCTTTCACACTCTTCTTCTAGATTCCATTACTAACAGGGAGTTTCCTGAGGGTTCTGGGTTTCATGGCATCTGCACATCAGAGTGTGTGTGTTGCACTTTTAAAATCCATTCCAGTCAGTGAGCACGTGCATATAAGTTATGAGCATGTGCAAGCAAGAGTGCCATTTTGAGTGAGCAGCCCGAGTGAAAGCATACATATGTCTAGTAGTCAGTCTAAGTTTAATGTTTCAGTCAACCATCCTGATGTGTTTCTCTGTAATAAACTGCTTAAATGCTTAAATGAACACCCAGCACCATTGTCTTATTGAATACACAAGACGAGTGATATGGTGTTAGAAGCATCATGTTTAAAGTGATATAGTGCCAGAAAGGGGTCCAAAGCAAAACCTCTTTTTCAAGACCATGAGGCATGCAGTTACAGTTAGAGGAATTTACAGGAGTGAATCATCCTTGCTCAAACTACTCACAAGCAGGTCAGAAAAATAAATCCAGGTACTAAAACTCATTTAAATGATTTTTACTCAACAATTATAAAACAAAGTAATCAAAATGTTCAAAATGCCTTTCTAATTAAATGAAATGTTTGAAATTATGATATATTGATAAAAATATTTGAAATGCTTACAAAAGTGCTAGAAATAATTTCTGAATCACATGAAATATATATAAAAAAGGAAAACACATTTTTCCTATGTGCTTTTTTTGTAGCAACTAAAGATATTTGAAATATCCAAGGTGTGCAAAGTGTATGCATGTTTGTATAGTATTACAGTACAGTTATTTTGCAAAATACAGTCATTTCAAAGGGACCGTGGTTCAGCTGAATACTTTTTCGAGTACCTGGTATGTGTGTGTGTGTGTGAACATAATTACAAAAGCATTTGTTGGCATGGCAGGATTTTTGCAGACCTGTCTACTTGTATTTGATAATAATGTTGCTGAAAAACTGGAGAATGTTTGAGCAAGAGTAGATTTTCATTCAGGCAGCTTTTTCTGACAAAGATACACACATAACGGCATTTATTCTGCTTAATTTTAATTTAATAGGTTCAAAAGCCAGTGAAAGGGAGCATTCATTTGTGTATGCCCCAGCTGTGTATGCAGGGGAGGGGTAAGACCGTCATACTGTGGTACCAGCTGAAATGCGGGAAGACTTAAATGTAAATTTAGAGAAATGTGTAACCCCCAAATGAATATTACAATGGTAAAGCACATATTTTACATAAAAGATCAAAAGCCTCGTGAAACTTTTGCAGTATATATAATTGACTTGAGAAACAAGTAAAAAAAATGTGCAGATTTGGAGATTTAAGAGAAGAGGTGATGAAAGATAGGCGTGTGTGTGGTATTAAAGATGATGCAGTAAGAAAGATGTTGCTTTCAGACAGTGATTTAACCTTGAATAAGTCCATAGAGAGTTGTTTGATATATGAGCTCACAGAAAAGCACATGAATATGCTCACAAATGAGAAACGCAGGTTCTCAGTGCCTTCCAGTGCTAATGTTGATAGTATGTAGCACGAGATTAAAAGATACAGGTCAAAGGGTGTGGCTGCTTCAGTGAGACCCTGAGCCTTTCTAGCAAATTCCAGGACAGCTCCAGTAAAATCCAGAGCATGCTCACTGAATCAGAGGGGTGAGTCTGCAAAACCTGTGGCAAGCCTCATAGTCAACTGTCATAATTGTGGAGGCAGCCATGAGGCTAAGAGAGAAAATGCTTAGCTTATGGCCAGCAGTTTAAAAACATGTAACAAGTGGTCATTTCAAAAGTTTTTTAAATCAAAAGGGGCACATTTTTTTAGTAAAAGAGACCAAAGAGGTGAGCTGATCAGTTAGAAAGCTGCAAACATTATAAATTCCTCCCTATTATTTAATCCTGGAGGGAAACAAGCATTTAATCTAACCTGCCAACAATATTCCAGCCAACCTAATTCTTCTTCAACATTTACTATCTTAACATTTGGGTGCACAGTGTCTAGAACTATACATTTAAAATGGAATGGGTTGCAACATTAGGAATGTTTTTTAGGTACAGTTTTATATCTTATGTCATTGTGTTTTTAAATGTTAATTGATGCTCTTAAATGATAATTGATGTAGTATTTAAAGTGTGTGTTTTTATGGTAAAGCCATTAGTCTGAAGAAGTCTCTAGCACAAGAGATGAAAGTGCTTACTACTGGCTTGGATTGTATTAAATTCTTCTTGCTGACACAGCGTTTTGTTTTTTATTTTGTTTTCTGAGTTATTTGCTTGCTGCTGCTTTTGGATTGTTTGCTATTGTTGCAGCGTGTCAGCAATGGAGATAAGCTCTGTTTCAGTAATGAGTTTTGCAGTCGTATCAGCAGGCTGTGTGTTAAACGATACGCCGAGTGGTTCCTTTATCATTAACGAAGAAGGGACATTTAACTCATTTATGAGAAACCAATGGAGAGCTGTCTTAAATACGAATTGTGAAGGAGAGATTTTTGAATGGATGTTAGCCCCTCTTGTTAATCCTTTCACTGTGGAAGGAAGTGTTTTACGTGAAGAAACAATGAGTTCTTTGTTTAATATTCAAGAATGCTTTCATTCCTTAGAAAGAGATTTCTCGGCACTAAAACGTCTCCAGTGGGACAATTTATTTTTTGACAATAGTTTAAAAGTAAAACAAGTCCCGAAGGGACTAAGAATCAAGAATTTACCAACTGGTAGGGATTTACCTAAAGATCTCATGGAGAAGTGGCTAGAGATCAAGAATGAGGCGGGACTCCAGTATATGGAATTGCTCCTTGAAACTAACAACATTAAAATTGATGAATTAACTGCAAGAGTGAAAGCAAACTACAGCATATTAAAAGATAACACTTCTCTAGAGAACTTTAATAGTAAGATGAGTATTATACAGGAAAACTTACTAAAACTTTATGAAGAATTATGCCAAAGAAAAACGAAGAAGTTTTTCAGAGACAGGAATGAATGCGCTGGGGGTGTGGCAGCAGCCTATGGGCTGAAGTTACAGAGCAACTCACTGATTAGAATCTGACAGAGATGTTTTTGTAGCAGAGGATGATGTTAATGTTGTAAGAAGGTCTGAAAGACTTAACAAAAATAATGGACAGGTTATTGGGGCAGAAATTCATAAAACGAACACTGCTAGTGAGAGTGGAACCCAGATACAGACAATGAACAAAAACAACCGAACAAGCAGTTAGACCTAAAACTAAAGATGCCAACAAAACCAAACCAATGACAAGTGAACCTCAAGTAAAGGGAAACTTAATAGTTGAAAATAAACAAGTTATGGAAGTATATCAAAGGATTGGCAACCAAGGAAGAACATGGGCCCAGGTTACAGCAGATGGTGGTAAAGGGAAATTTAATTATTCTAACACTAACAACCACAAAAACACTGGTATGGCAGGAAAGGTCCAGGGAAGAACTGGAACAGGAAACAACAACACTGGAAGACCTAGGTACTGTAAATTTTAAAATCATTAATCTGTCCAGTAAATAACTATCGTATGAAGATTGTTGTGTGTTAAGCAAGGGATGGAATTTTGCCCCAGCACAAAGAGCGAATAAGTTGGTCATGATAAATGAAATCAGAGACTATGTAAGGAAGTTAAATTTAGGTATAATATTTGGATCACAATGCAAAGCAATTGTGAAATGTATAAACCTAGCTGCTATAACCTACCATTAATTAAAGAATTAGAAATGTTTCTTAATGTATGTGAACTGCATATGCTTGAAATGCTAGATAATGACACAAGTTTCAGATATTACAATCTAACAAAAAAAAAGAAAAGGAATGTTTGATGCTTTAGTCAAAAATGAAGATGTACTGATTTTTAAAGCTGACAATGGTGGTTCTGTGGTGTTGACTGATAGAACTGAATATGAAAGCAAAATGAGAGAAATGTTATCCGATTTAAATTTTTACAGACTTATAAGTATGTCTGAGGTAAAAAAGTAATAGATTCCTGTATAGAAGAATAATTCTATACATGGAGAATTGATGATAAAATGAAAAGAAATTTATCCAATAACAATCCAAAAATAAGCAGGATCTTTGGAATTCCAAAGATCCATAAAAATATTGATTCTCCACCGTTAAGACCTATAGTAGTTAGTAGACATAGCAAAACAGAGGGAATGTCAGTGGTTGTTGGCAAACATCTACAAAAGGTAGTACCAGAATGTACAACTTATATAAATGATAGTTATGACTGTATAAAAAAATTGGAAAACATTCAGGTCTCTGACTCACATATATTAGTTACATTAGATATAAATTCCTTGTATACTACGATTCCCAACAAAGAAGGGATGGAAACAGTAAGGGTCGAATTAAAATCTAAAGAATTATCCCCGAATACAGTGGGACTACTAATGGAGATGATTGATCTAGTTCTGAGCCACAACTATTTAGAGTTTTATGACCAAGTATTTGTTCAAACAAATGGTGTTGCAATGGGGGCTGCCCTGGCCCCAAGCTATGCTAATGTGTTCATGCAAGGTTGGGAAACAGCCAACATATTAGAAAGTGAACATAGTAAATGTATAGTTAAGATGCTAAGGTTTATTGACAATGTCCTTTTAATATGGGATGGTACTATTAATGAATGAAATTACTTTTTAAACTATATTAATAATGTTTGTTCTTATATAAAATGTATGCATAGTTATAATGCAGATAAAATAAATTTTTTTAGATTTGACTATATAAAAATGAAAATAAACTTATTTCTAAGATTTTTAAGAAGGATTTTCAAAATAATATGTATTTGCATTATTCTAGTTTACACCCCAAGAGAACTAAGACTAACATAGTAAAGGGACAACTTAAAAGGATTAGCAATTTTTGACACGGTTCATTCTCTTCTTCTTAATGTGCGCATTCTCTGTTTCCTGCTCTTCTTCTCATCGGCTAAAAAGTCTTGGTTCGAGCCCCAGCATCATTTTCATCGTTGGTTATTGCAGAGTTGTTAAACAGTCCTTTGCCAACACTAGAAACTCTTGCGTCCACAATATCTGTTACAGAAAGACTAGTTCCTTCCCTATTTAAAGTTCTGACATCAGATGTAGCTTGAAAGTTCTTGATTCTAGGGGCGTGGACTTCATTGGTGTGTTTCTTAAAGGGGAAACATTTGGTCTGATTATTTTGTACTTTAAATTTGTCCTGGTTTCTGCATTTATTAAACACACAAAAATCAACATATGCTGTCATTTTCATACACAGCAGCATCTCGCTTGAGCTTATGGTTTTTACGACTGATTATAAACTCTTCATGTTTCTGTAATTCAAAGAGGTGTGTGTGGTACTCAGCCCTTTCCCCAATCTTGCTATGATAGTCCTTAAGCAAGATTTCATCTATTTTACAGATCTCTTCTCTTAGCCCGGTCATGATTTTACAGTTATTGTTTATAAACAACTTGAAACTTAAGACTGGCAATAAAGAACTCTTTTAGTGTAACAAAAAATTCATCGGAGCTGTCAACTCTTGTTTGGGCATTTAAAAAATCTCAGCCCCTTAGGGACCATGCCAAACTCTATACAACATGAAAAGTACTAGATTCTTATATTTTTTTAAACAGTCTTCCCAAATTGTTACACATGTCTCTGTAAGTATTCAGTTCTATACTGGTAATAGGTTTTTCAGAGGATGAAAAAGGATCCAATTTAGTGCTCAATACAGAATCTATGCCAGCATAAGTCTTAATTTTGGAAACTGCTTCAAAGCTTTTACCTTGTTCAGCAGAATGTATGTTGAAATTTACCACTGTCTTTACCTCATCATCTGAGCTGGACCAGACCGGAATGGTATTCTTCTTCTCCGGAATTAACAGTTGCAAAGTCTGCTCATAGTATTCAATAGTGAAGCCAGAACATTCTGTCCACCTTCAGCTGATGTAGGATGAATGCTGACCATCCATCAACAAATCTCCTCTGCTTTCTGCCATAGGAACCACAACACCAAAAATGCAGACATTCTCCTGAATGACCACAAAAAAATAAAAAAAACATACTGGAAAATGCAGGAAAAACAAAGTGAAAGACACAAGATGTTCGATTCTAGTGCATAGAGCTCTTGTAGTCATACCAATGTAGAATACTTTGAGAGTTCCAGGACATTTTAATTGTAAGAGTAAAGGAGTTGTGTACATTGATATGTGTACACATTGCAGTGCATTCTACATTGGTATGACTACAAGAGCCCTATGCACTAAAATAAAACATTGTGTGGATTTCACTCTGTTTTTCCTGCATCTTCCACATGTGCTACAATATAATTTTCTCTCAGTGTCAGTACATAATTTGAATGTTCTATGTATTGCAAAGCAATAGTCTATGACTTTACATACAAGTAAAATATTATACTTAACGAGACTTTATGGAATATTTTTCTGCTTGATTTGTTAAACTCACTACATATCTGCTCACAAAGCCGGACTAAATCGATTTTTCCAGTAGAGAAGCTGCCTGAGTGCACTCTGGGTTAATAAAGTTACTGGGTTCTATGAGCTGTGTATGCCAAGGTGTATAGTAAATTACTCGTCTCTTATGCTCAGCTCTTTACTCCCTTATGGAGAAGTGCTTAAGTACAGCCTTGTTTCCTATATGACCATGGTGCTATTTCTTAAGAGATTTTGGGCACCCTCCATTCCCAAAACCATGCCTCTTATGAGTTCTGAAGTCCTCAGAACCATGAGTATTTTTAAAAACTGAGCAACACGATGACTCATCACATTTACCACTAGATGCATGGTATTATCATAAAAGCTGTTGAGTCATCTTATATCATATGCTGAATAGCAATCCCTTCCAGACAATTTATTTTGGATATATTTTCAGAAAGCTAACATTTCTGGTTATGTCCAATAATATTCAAGCAACAATAAAGATCTTAAGAATCCTTACACGCTGGATTCAAGCATTAATGACATTTACTCCCTCACGTTTGCTTTCAGTTGACCACTGCACATATGCATTTATGGTCATATTTCCATACATCTGCAATTATTTTTCTTATTCATTGCTAACAGTAAAAACTGCATGATATCTTCAATACTTTATATTTAGTCTTTAACAGATCATAGTCAGCGTCATATGTTTTTACTGTATTCTAGATATTTTGTTATTTTATTATTACAGTACAAACATAATGGTCTTTCTAACTACAGTAGTTACTAGCATGGTGGATCATAGTACTATCTGTCTTATTGCTTATTTGTTCTGTTGTCTATACATTCTGTAATAAGTTCTTTTGCATTTCCTATAGTCACATACTGAGTTAACAAGCCAAATAAATAAATAAAACTACCAGCAACATCTCTGGCTTCTTGCACTATGGCCACATTTTCTATGTGATACCGTAGCTTCATATGTCCCAACACTCATGAATTTTATACACTATTTGTTAATGCAGTGTTAACACACTTATAGTTAATAAGGCATCTTCCACAACATTTCACAAAACATTGCTGTACATTCCTTACTCTGTACTTTGAGAGGATCATATCAGTAGCAATTTTACGCAAATGCCACTTGCTGTAACAATGCATGCACAACTAAGTATTTATGTATGGAGATATTAATAAAAATATAGCCATTGGTGTGATTGCACTCAACTTACAGTCATCAGCAAATTTGGTCATTTACTTTCACTTCAGAGAAGTATATTCCAAACATGAGAGGTCCCAGTACCAAGCCCTGTTGGACAACATTAGTACCAGGCTCTTAGTACAGGTAATGTATTGTGTCAAATTCCTTTGCCAAGTCAAGGTAGGCAGTATATACCATTTTGCCCTTGAACATGGCTCTAGTGACATTCTCAAAGAAGTCAACCAAGTTTAGTAGCCATTACCTGCCCTTGACGAAACCGAACAGGGATGGTTCCAATGTTTAAATATTTCATATGTCTTTGTTAAATTGGCTAAATCCCCCACTTCGATACAGGAAGTTAAAGCTACTATTAGTTCAGCACAGTGTCGGGTTTTCCCTTTAAGGTTGTCCACATAAGTGAAACATGCCTTAAGGTTATCCTTAACCTGGGAGTCTTTTTTGCCACAAAGCTGGATTTGGTGGACTTGATTATTCCCCCGAGTTGCTTGTTGATACTGACAATGAAGTTTTTTGTATTTTGGCATAGGCCTTCCTATTTTTGGAGAGAGTTGTCTTTTCTTTCTTTTGTTATGAAATCTATTTATACTGGGAAGTCCACTAACAAGCCATAAGTTTATTTTGGTTTGGAGCTTGCCATACATTTATTTTGGTTTGGTACTGCTGCTTCTATGCAGTTATTTACAATGACCATGAGTGGCTTTTTTTCAGCCTGGTGAGGGGGGCATCAATGTGTCTCATAACAGAGTCTCTAATGAACAATACAGTGGGTTGTGTGGCAGTCTGTCTTAAGGGCTTATAGGTTGAGTCATCGTGAGATGTGGCTGTATGTGCCCTGGGGAGTGCTGTCCTTGTACAGTGTTTGGGAGGTTGCTGAGGACAGAGTATGTGAGCCTTTGCCATTTGGATAAGTTGTATTTAAGAGCCTCAGTACGTGTGAATTTATGTGGCTGATCTAGAGTAGGTCTAGTGTATGTGTGTGTGTGCGTCACTGGTATCCTGTTTGGAGATAACAGTGCCTGTATGGGAGAACTTTGTCTCCAAAGACATAGTATAATTACATCTCTCACTTACTGTATCAGTCTGCTTAAGAATAAAGTGGTTTAGAGTAAACATGAGACAGTTACTACATTGTCCCAGGATTCCCATTTCCACCAGGCTGGCCACAGACTCGGTAGGAAAGTGCACATCTATGGCTATAAGTCCTCCTTTTTGTGATCTGTGAGAGGTGATGCAATCATGGTTTGGAGTTGTTGGGATAGGGAAGAGGTGTAGTATTGATTTAAAAATACTCTTGGGATAATGCTTCTCAGTGGGCAAACTATCTGCTCTACACTCAGCTAGATACTTGAGAAAATAACAGAGGAAGTTTTATATGAAAAAAACCTCTTGGTGGCTGCTTCTGTACAGGGCACTGCAAATTACTGTTGTGCAGCTCTGCACAGGTTATAGGAGATGAGTTAGAGAATACAATCACTAAATAGTAAAAATGCAGTATAAGTATGCAATATATATATATATATATATATATATATATATATATATATATATATATATATACATATATGTACACACACACACACACACACACACATATATATATATATATATATACAATATTTCTCACTTCTCTCACTGTTGTGATTGATGCTGCATGACTAGACTAAGGTTCCCAGACCAAGTAAAATAGTAAAATACAAGCAGAAAAAAATGCAGTGGAAGTGTAATAAATGGGGCTCAGATCCTGCAGCAATTCATAATTCTCTCACCATTTAGAGAGATACTACAAGACTAAGGTCCCAAGGCCAAATAAAATACACACAGTAAAAAATCAGTAGAAATGAAATAAATGGGGCTCAGATCCTGCAGCAATTCATAATTCTCTCACCATTTAGAGAGATACTACAAGACTAAGGTCCCAAGGCCAAATAAAATACACACAGTAAAAAATCAGTAGAAATGAAATAAATGGGGCTCAGATCCTGCAGCAATTCATAATTCTCTCACCATTTAGAGAAATACTACAAGACTAAGGTCCCAAGGCCAAGTAAAATTCACACAGTAAAAAAGCAGTAGAAATTAAATAAATGGGGCTCAGATCCTGCAGCAATGTACAATTTTCCCACTACTGTGAGGGATGCTACAAGACTAAGGTCCC
>NC_056748.1:1105081642-1105116642 GCF_019279795.1 Protopterus annectens | reverse complement strand
TGGAGTGGATTTTCATAGACCTCATTAACAAGGACATTGGTAACCTCCAGACACTTGATCCCAGACATTTTGGTTTTGTCAAGGGGAGATCATGCCTGTTAAATTTGGTCAACTTCTTTGAGGCAGTCACCAAGGCCATTGATGAGGGAAAAACTGTACACACCTCCTACCTTGACCTGGCCAAAGCCTTTGATACTATTCCCCACTCAAGTATACTAGATAAACTCTCTCAACTAGACATTGATCCATATGTTACCAGATGGGTAGCAACCTGGCTCACTGACAGAACCCACCTAGTCAAAATAGGGGAAGCCACCTCAAGTAGTAGAGCCGTAATAAGTGGTTTACCCCAGGGATCAGTCTTGGGGCCTCTGCTGTATGGGATATACTTCTCAGAGGTGCAGGCCAAATCTAGTGGGCTATGGCTGACCAGGTTTGCAGATGACTGCAGGCTGGGTGCTGTCATCAATTCCCCTAGTGATGTGGACATCTCCAAGAGGGTCTCACCCAAACAAATGATTGGTGCCAGAAACATGGCCTCAAACTGAATGCCAAAAAATGCATCATCATCCCTTTTGGGGAGAATGACTTCCCCACAAATTATCAAATTGATAAAAAGGCACAAAGTACGCAATCAGTTGTGAGGGACTTGGGAACCCAGGTTGATAGCAAACTGACTTTTCACCAACATATTGCCTCCATTGAACGGAAAGCTTTCTACACAGCCCACCTCATTAGTAAGGGTATCTCATCCAGGGACAAGGTGGTCATAATATCCCTGTATTCTTCCCTTATAAGACTGATTATTGAATACAATGCCCCTTTTGGCATGTACCTCACAAAGCACTCCTCACCTGGAAATCCAGGGCCTCAAACATCTACCCTACACAGATAGGCTAAAAGCCCTGTCCCTCTTCTCAGTCTCGTGCAGACTCCTTATTCATGACCTCTATCTGGCATACAAAGCAATCTCAGATCCCACCCTGATGGGGCTGCTGCATATCCGCAAGTCAAGCTCCACTCGAGTAACCAGCACACAAGATCTCAACCTGGTCTGTGACATTAATAGCACTTGTTGGCGGGACAGATTTATGTCCCCGAGACTCCTCCTTTTGTGGAATAGACTCCCTCTCCATGTGAAGCAGAAAACCTCATTAAACCTTTTTAAGCACAACCTGGATAACTGGATGAGGAACAGAAAATACACCCCTGGGATTCCACCTATGTCCCTGCTGGATGGTGGCATAGGGTGCTGACTTGTTGAAACATAAGCTAAACTTTTGACTAGGCTTGTAAGGGCCTCAGTGCCAATAGCCTAGTAACCTTCTATGATCCTGTGATCGTAAGGCCTCCTACACAACCCACACCAATTCCAACATCGCATTACAGTGAGGAAAGAGGCAATATCTCTGATCCCCACTGTACCACAACCTCAGTACAGTCTGTGCAACTGTTTAAAATGTTGATCATATGGTCTCAATCATATGAATATCAACATTTTGAAAAGACAGTCAACTAAACTAAACCTCTCTATTCTGATACAACAAGGCCAATACCAGATAGTCCACCCTGGCCTGGATATTAACATTTTCTTCTGACAAAATTTCCTGCTATATCTCTCTTCCTGATAATCTAATTAATCATCTATTAGTCTATGCAGTCAGACACCAAATCAGTGACCTCAGAACTCACCATTTCAACATATTAGATAAATGTCCATCTTCCATAAAGAAACGTTCTTAGACTTAAATAATATAACTGGGAATCACTCAGGATACTCCCATTAGATGATATATGTGAATCCAACACAGTTTGTGTAAACATCTTTGATTCTTATACTGCAAGACAGTGAAAATTAACCCTACTGCATGGCTATTAACAGAATTCAAACAAATCTTGAAACAGAGAAGCACAGTCTGAAGACTGGTCATAGATAAGCACCTACAAGAATACAGACAGCCAAGAAACAAATATCACATCACCAAAGACAAAAAAAAATACTACTGCACACTCAAAAACATGCACTCTAGTAACCCCAAACTCTTCTGGGAATCAATTAACAAGCAGTTAATCCAGAAAAAAACACTCAACTTACCCCAAAAACACCAAATCAAAAAGATAGCATTTCCAGTCAATTTAATACCCACTTTAATAATATAGTCACATATTTTGACTGGTGGCATACAGTCATATCTTTGACAGGTGACACAGCCAAACAAACAAATAATAAAATAATAGTCCTCACTCAATCTAATAAGTTCTGTCAACATTTATGTCTTTATCCTGTTCCCACTGCCATGACCATAAATCTCCTACATAAATTAAACCACTTACCACTGTCGAGGACAATCTCAAGTTTGATAAAAAGATCCTTACCTAAGAACACTGTACCATTAATATGGAAAAAATCATTTACTATACCCCTTCACAAAGGAGCTATATCCAGAGATCTTTCCAATTACAGGCAAATAGCTATTGTATACTACCCCCCCCCCCCCACATTGAAACTACTGAGAAATGCATATACAAACTACTACCTGCAAGGAAAAAAAAACTTCTCTTCCCTACACAGTATGATTTTAGACCCTATCACAGCACTTCTACTGGTCTCCTGAAATTCACTACAACTAAAAATGCACAAGGAAGATGAAGGTAACTTAGTTTCAGCACTCTAACTGGACCTGTCCAAAGCTTTTGATACAATGTGCCACCAGAAGCTTCTTCAAAAACTCTGCTCTGTGGGCCTAGCTAATTCCCACCCCATGTTGGTCTCATAGTTTATAAATCAAACAGAGGGTAAGCCATTAAACGGTAAACTGGATTATTTTATTTATTTATTTATATTTGTTCACTGGGGTAGTGCAATGATCTCAATGGACCATTTCCAGACACAGCCCGGCTGAATAGGATCACATTAGAAATGAACTGCACATATTTACAGCTGCAAGGATATGCTTGTTGTTGTTGTTGTTGTGTCTTTCGGGTTTTCCCGGTTAGGGGTCGCCACAGTGGAACTCCGATCTGCTAATGACTGGCAGTAGATTTTTACGTGCCGAGTTGCCACTTCTGACGCACAACCTTCAACGAATGTACACCCATTCACGCATGTCTCTACACAGAAGACGCTCTAGCTGAGAATCAAACTGGACAACGTCTTACTGTGAGGTGACAACACTACCACAGCACCACCACAGCAGTACTAGCTACAAGCATATGCTAAAAAAAATTTATACATGTTTTCATATACATGAATATGCTGCAACATTTGGTTCAAGAAGCAGTTAGTGTCAAAACAAAGATGGAAAAATGGAATTATACTTAGCAGAGCTTTATGGATATGATGAATGGTTTACAATGTAGGCATATCAGCATATATAGAGAGGTATAAAGACATTAGAAGAGGCAAGCGAGAATAGTTGCAGGAATGGAGAGCATGAGGAGAAGACAAAGAAATGGTGATAGAAGCATACAGAGGGAAGAGGAGTACAAAGGAGAGAAGTGTGAGGGTTTGTTATCAAAATGTGGAATGGCACTAACATGAAACTGGGATGGTCAAATGCATGTTTTTCAGTCTCTTTAATGCTGATCCAGAAATGTTTGAATCCTCATTAGTGAACAGTTGTGTGCATTCGCAAATGTGGGATCGACAGTCTGATAACAGATTGCACCACGGTGGGGATCGGGAAATTTACCCTTTTCCTCACTGTAGTGGGATGTTGGAGTTGGAATATCTAATATGCAAGGGGTGTGTGGGGTGCAGGAGGGCTTGCCCCCCTGCAAAAACATTACCAGTAACACGGAATTTTGACATTGGAACTTCTGGTGTTTGAATGTCGATTCTGTGGTTACCATTTACAATATTTTGGTAACCCTGTATTACCAAATTCAGAAAACAGATTTGAACAAAAAGTGGAAAATTGTTTTGCTTTTCCACATTTTGATAGTAAACCGTGTGAGAGATGCAAAGAGGAGAGGGATGTAGGATGAATGAGGCAGTAAGTGAGGGGATGACAAGATGAGAGACGGAAGGAGGGGTCATTGGGATAAAGGGATGTAAGAGAGCTGCAGGGTCCATATAATGCGTGAGTGCAACTGCACTTTGCTTGAGTGAAGAGGTGCATCTTGAGCTGTTGTCTGAAGTCCGAATACTTTTGGATGTTTCTGATTAAATCAGGAATGGAGTCCCATAGTTTAGGTGCTAGGATGGAGAATGCGTGGCAGTTCAATAAAGTTTACTTTTTGGAGTTAGTAAGGTAGATTGAGATTCAGAAATGCCCCTGAGATTATGGGGGGGGTGAAAAGTTTATGAGTGAGAGGGGGAGACTGACTCAGGAGAAAGTGCTTTGTGAATTAGTAATCCGCATTTATATTATGCTGTCGAAAACTCTAACTGTCGACAGCATAATAATCGACATGAAAATGTCGAAACCCCCAAACATCGAACACACACAAAGAAAAAAACACCCAAACACAACACAAATTGCTCTATGCAGGGGGGCAAGCCCCCCTGCACCCCCCACACCCCCCGCTACTTAAATATACCAACTCCAAGATTGCACTACATTGCAGTAAGTGGAAATCTCCCCTTGCGGAGATTTCCATTTACACACGCGATGACTTTTGCTTTCGACATTTTGGTGCCGACATTATCAGCTTCAATAATGTCGGCCTTCGACAGGGTGAAGTAGACCCAGTAATCCTAGTAGAAGGTTGGTTCTTAAATGTATTGGGAGCCATTTTGCTTTGGTGAGAGTTAGGCAGAGGTGTTCATTATTGGAGGAGTTAGTAATGAATCAGCAGATTTTATTGGAGATGGTTTGTAAGATGGTGGCTTTTTTCTTTGAGGCTGTAGCTATAATGGGAAGTCCATCTTCGATCTGACATAAGAGTATGCCTCTGCCTATGACAGCTTTGGCTAACTTGCATAGAAGGGGCAATAGCTTGTTCATCCAGAACAGTGGTGGGGTGATCTTGCAGAGCAGGTGCTGAATGTGTAGTTGAAAGTTAAGTGATTGGTCTAGACAAATGCCAAGGTATTTGTAGGATGTGATAGTTTCTCTGCTGGTATTGTTAACATCTTTAATATTAAGGAAGTTGGGTACTTTGGTTGTTTTTTTTTTTTTTTTTTTTTTTTTTTAGGGATTGAGTAGTAATTTCTAGCCTGTTATCCAATGACAGAGGGTTTGGAAATCATCCTGGAGATGACTTTGAATAATGCAGTGAGATTTGTTTGGTCAGTATATGACTATGTCATCTGCATAAAGAATTAGAGGTATCTGAGGGAGATAGGGTGGGAGTCTGCTGACAAATATGGAACATAGCAAAAGGGCTACAGTGGAAACCTCGGGGGGGGGACTCCTTTTGTAAGAGGAGCTGTTTTAGAGGTGGTGATACCTACTTATACCTTAAGGGAGCTATTTTTAAGGAAATCTTCAAACCATGGTTTTGCATCATCACTAATGTCTATTCCAATTAATTTTTCAAATAGTAAGTTATAGTCAATTAGATCCAAGGCTTCTCCTATTTCCTTCCCATAAATATAGTAATCCCATCAGGATCCATTCTAGCCCTCTTACTTTTCAACCTCTTCATTAATAATCTCCACACAGTTGCTAAACATTATACAACAGTCCAATGTGCAGACAGTTCCACCTTGATCTTATCTGTTAAAATTATGACCAAACTACAGGGCTTCATACAGGAGTTGTTCGCCTGTGTTGAGTTATGATTAAATAACTAATAGCCAAAATTGATGATGTTGTAAGGAAGAAAGAAGGATACAAAACAATGTAAAAAATGGGTAATTTTATTTAATTTAATAAAGCAATTTTCAAAATCTCAAACAGCAAATGATTGATCCTGAAAAATAGAAAGCCAAACCCCTGAAAAAAACACATCACTTATGTTTTTTTTTTTGGGGGGGGCAAGGCCCCTGCACCCTACCACACCTCCTGCTACTTATACAGACTAACTCTGAGATCACTCTACACTGAAGAAAGGCCTAATTCCATAAGGCCTATGTGTAAAGCAGGCTTACACTAGAAAACAAATTCCAAAAGCCTTGCTGTCAGTGTGTGTGCAACTAAGTAAATCACTTACACTAAAAGCAAGTCTTTGGAAAGACGTTCCAGTGAAAGTCTACTTTATAGATCAGCCTTATACTGAAGTAAGTCAGTTACACTGAGAGCAAGAGGGAACAGATCAACAAAATACTAAGAAAGATAGATGTGATAAAAGCAATGCACAGTATTAGAACAGATCAGGATCTATCATGCACTATTGCAAATAAACAAAAAAATTCAGCACAGGTGGAAAAACTTAGAAGATACACAGATAAATATAAAGGAAAAGTACAAAATAAGCAGTTTATTGATGACTGAAAAATGTTTGATAGAGAACTGGGAAACAAGGTAAAAGGATTTGAAAGACCACCAAAAAAAGAATAGATACATTTTGGAGAGGTATCTATGAAGATCCTGTGGAACATAACAAAGATGCTAAATGGATAGAAGAAGTAAAAGAAAGAATAAGAAGTTTAAAGGTACTGGATATGAAATGGTTTTGGTTAAAAGTATTAACATCTTTGCACAAAGATTTAGCCATGAGTAAGAACTATTTATATGCATACCCTGATCCGACACCAACCTGGCTAACAACTGGAAAAACAATGCTTCTACTTAAGAGTGAACCTGCAAGCTACCCTAAAAATTATAGACCAGTAACTTGCCTTCCAATGACATGTAAACTATACATGGGAACTGATGCTGACAGAGTTTATAATCATTTAGAAAAAAACTCAATTGTGACAGTAGAACAAAAGGGCAATAAAAGAAAGTAATATGGAACAAGGGATCATTTGTTGTTAAATAAAGTCATAATGGAGAACTGTAAAAGGGGGAAGAATCTAAGTATGGCATGGGCTGACTACAAAAAAACATTTGATAGTATCCCACATTCATGGAAAAAAGAATGCTTAAAAATGTATAAGATACACTCTACACTGATCAACTACATTACAGTGACCATGAAACAGTGGCAGACCACTTTGCAACTAAGCCATGATAAAGGACAAATTATTATCCCAGAGATAAAAATTCAAAGGTCAGGGTGACTTTCTATAACCATTGCTGTTCTGCCTTGCCCTTAACCCATTAAGCTGTTTACTTAACAGCTTAGGCCATGGGTATAATTTGGCTCCTAGAAAACAACAAAGTGTAAAGATTTTGCATCTTCTCTTTGTCGATGATTTAAAACTGTATAGCTCATCAGATGAGGAACTGAAAGCACAGCTGCAGATTGTCAAAACTTTTTCAGATGATAATAGAATGTCATTTGGTCTTGATAAATGTGCAAAAACAACCTTTAAAGCAGAAAAACTGCAGCACAAAGAAAACATCAGTTTGGGACAGGAATGTGATATAAAAGAACGTGAGCAAGAGGGAGTGTATAAATGAGAATTAATGGAGGATCAACAATAAAACATGAACAAATAAGAATAAAACTTAGTAAGGAATACTTTAGAAGACTTCATTTAATCCTGAAAACAGCACTGACATCTAGGAACAAAATCCAAGCTATAAACCAATTTGCTCTTCCTGTCCTAACTTACAGTTTTGGAGTGATTGACTGGCCCTAAAATGTGTTGGATAGATTAGATGGGAAGACAAGAAAGTTGCTTCGTGCTCACCAAATGATTTATAAAAATCAGGCTATACCAAGATTATATTTTCCCCATTCTAATTGAGGGATGGAACTCCTTGAAATTGATTACGTGTAGATCTGTGATTGTGGGACTCCACACGTATCTGCTGACTTCACGAGACCCAAACATAGTGAAAGTTTTGAAACATGAGGAGAATAAATCTAAGACGACTTCTCTGCTTAATCTTGCAGAAGCATATCAGTGTCAAGCAGGAAAAGATAGTGGGCTACGTACACGCTGGTTTACAAGGTCCATTTAACATGTGGGAGAAACAGACAAATGTAGGTTTTGTAAAACCAAATTGGAAACAGTCACACACCTCATTGCTGGTTGTGACATACTAATGGCAGAAGAATTGTTTACTGAAAGGCATAATAATGTGGCAAGACTGTTGCACTGGGGATTGTGCAAACATTATGGTGCTGAAGTGGCTAAAAAACACTGGAAACATGAGCAACAAAGCATCATAGAAAATGATAAAGTTTATATCACATGGGATCACCCATTACTAACGGTTTAAAAGATAGATGCTAGAAAACTGGATATAGAGGTCCATGAAAAGCAGACAGAAGTAACATTGATAATTGAAATCGCCACACCCAGTGACTACGGTGTGTTATATACAGAGAGACAAAAAGTTATAAAATATCAGGATCTGCAGGCAGAAACAAGAGCAATGTGGAAGAAAGATACCCAGACAGTTCCAATAGTAGTAGGAGCAATGGGTCTTATAAAAAAGAATCTACAATCATATTTAGATACGTTATCAATCCATGTGACCCAGTATGAATTGTAGAAGGATTCATTACTGGGAACATTGTGAGTGCTGCGAAGAGCACTTTTGACCGACATCAACGATTGAAACAATACTAATTTCATGAATTTTAATCATACATTGACTTAGGAATGGAGTCCATTCCCATCATGGTATTGGAAGCCCAAAAGATTTGAAGAAATTAAAAAGAGGAAGTCTTTTAGAATCTGACCTTGCAAATATATGCTTACTGTTTGCATATGATTTACCATGTGTAATATTGGAGATTTATAAAAAAAATTGTGGAGCTTTTCTCCCCAGCCTCAGTTAAAAAGGATCTGTATTACCATGTTCACAGGGCTGTTCATCGAACGCCCGTATGTTGATACATGTACACCAAAATACCTAAATGTTAGACAGCCACAAAAGCAATTGTTTTCCCAGGGAAATAAATCGCTGGGCCATTGTCAGGAGTTTGCAGTTTCCTCCACTGTAGTTTGATCTCGGAGTTGGTATATTTTAGTGGGGGGGGGTGCAAAGCCCCCACTTCATTGTGTCTGACGGTTTGTTTTGCTTTTTGTTGGCCCAGCTATTTTTTTTCCCAGGGAAAAAAATCACTTTTGTGGCTATTCTACATTTAGGTATTTCAGTGTACATGTGTCAGAGTAAGGGCATTCGATGAACAGCCCTGTCGACATGGTAATATAGACCCATTAAAAAGGGGGGTTGTTATGCTCAGTCAGACTTTCCCAGTAAACAAAACAAAATAAATAAAAAAGATCTGTACTGCTTTTATTAAAATTCTTTATTGAAGTCCTGTCTGTGAGAAGGTAATGCATCTAGGCCATGCTGACCTACTCACCCTTGCTCTGTCTAAATCAGAATTGACTCCCTCTTTTATTCTTCTTCATAACTGCAGTGGTAAAGCTCCCTTGAAGTGTGTGTGTGTGTGTGTGTGTGTTTGCCTATATATATATATATATATATATATATATATATATATATATATATATATATATATATATATATAGGTTCATAGGTATTAGGCTATCGGCCCGAGGGCCTAAGTAAGCCTAGCCAACAAGGTTCTCTGACTTACGCCACCCAAGAAAGTTAATTTCCTATGCCCCTGTTGAGCAGAGTCACAGAAGTGATCCCCGGGGTGTATTTCCTATTTCCCAACCACTCATCAAGATTTTTCTTGAAGAGTGCTAATCAGGAAATTTGCTTGACATAGATGGGTAGCTTGTTCCCGAGTATAGGAAGTCTCTGGGACAGGAATCTATCCCTCCAGCATGTCCTGTTTATTGTGGTGACAAGGTTTAGGTCCCTAGAGCATGTAGCTTGGAGGGATTGGGATTTCTTTAAGTGGAGCATGTCCAACAGCTCTGGGTATGACATAGCTTTGTATGTTAGGCAGAGATTTCCTCTGAGTAGGTGATATGCTACAGAGTAAAGCTGGAGTTTTCTGAGACAGTCAGTGTAGGGCATCTTTTTGAGGCCAGTAATCCTCTGTGAGGTACTGCTGTGGGCTTTCCAGCTGCTGCAGATGTCTTGTGAGGTACATTCCAAAAGGGGCATTGTACTGTATAATGGGTCTAATGAGTGCCGAGTAGAGGGGAACAATGACCTCTTTTTTCCTGGATGAGAACCCTTTTGTGATGAGGTGTGCCACATAGAAGGATTTCCTGACTACTGTGGTGATGTGATTATCAAAGGAGAGACTACTGTCCACCTGGGTCCCAAGGTCTCTTATCACACATTCTGTGTTAAGTAGACTGCTGTTTATGTGGTAGTTCATGGGTACAGAGTTTTTACCAAAGGGGATGACAATGCACTTTTTGGCATTGAGCTTGAGGCCATGCCTCTGACACCAGGCATCTGTCTCAGTGAGGCCCTTCTGTAGGATTTCCACATCATTTGGGGACTAAACTATGGCTCCTAGTTTGCAGTCATCTGCAAACTTCATTAGCCAGAGGCCTTCTGTTTTAGCCTGTACTTCAGAGAAGTAGACACCAAACAGGAGAGGTCCCAGGACTGAACCCTGTGGTACTCCACTTGTCTCTGGTTTGAAGTCAGATTTGGAGTCTGCAACTTTTACAGTGTGGGTTCTGTCAGTGAGCCAGTTGGCAACCCATCTTATGACATCAGGATTTATACCTAGTTTAGTGAGTTTATCTACAAGTCCAGAATGGGGGATGGTGTCGAAAGCCTTGACGCGGTCAAGATAGGCTGTATGAACCACCTTAGCCTCATCTACAGCTTTGGTGACTGCCTCAAAAAAGTCTATCAGGTTCAGAAGGCATGATCTGCCTTTCACAAACCCAAACTGTGTGGGGTCTAGAGTTTGGAGGTTACCAACGTCTTTGTTTATGAGTTCCATGATGATACGTTCCATGGCCTTGCAGACAAGGCTCGTCAGGCTAATAGGGTGATAGTTCCCAGGATTAGTGGTGGCTCCCCCTTTGTGGAGTGGGATAACTGTTGCTGTGCACCATTCAGTGGGCACAAAGCCTGATGTGAGACTATGACTGAACATGGTGCTTAGGTGGGGAACCAGTTCGTTCTGAAGTTTGTGTAAAACGCAGCCTGGGATGTTGTCTGGTCCCATGGATGCTGTGTTTTTGGTTTTAAAGAGTGCAGCTTTTACCTGCATAGATGTAATTACAGGGACTCTGCATTATTCCTGTATAGATATGGGCCCTTTAGGGAGTGAGAGGGGGGTAAAGTTAGCACTGAACCTATCTGCCAGGATATTGGCAATATCAGTTGGTTCTGTAATTTTCCTGCCTTTGTGCTGTAACTCAGAGCAGATCTGGGTGTTGCCATTGAGATTCTTGACATCGCTACAGAATGCTTTGTGGTTGCCCTTAGAATCAGTGGCAGTTTTGTTTTCATAGCTAGCTTTAGAGGATCTTGTAAGGGATCTCAGCTTCTTACTGAGGCTGAACAAGCAGCTCCTCCACTCATGGGATTTTACTCTCTTTTACAACATATACATAAATATATATATATATATATATATATATATATATATATATATATAGACACGCACACACACACACACACACACACACACACACACACATATATATATATATATATATATATAGATATATGGATCAAAGTTATGAATGTCGACACGTTACTACAAATGCACCAAGCATTAATCTTGGGGCATGCAAAACTTTACAATAAAATGCAAAAGAAAACATTGTTTTTTGCAGGGGGCTTGCTCCCCCCCCCCCACACTAATTATATATTGTAACTCAGATCGCACAATACTCAGACAAAGGGCAAATTCCCCAATCCAGAGAATCATCTGATCTGCTACTTTTGTAGACAGGTGTTGACCAGCTGTTTAGTTGACCAAATTGTGTCAACTAAGCAGATGTCAAGCAAATAGCTGTATAACAAAAGTAGCAATTTCCATCTCTCTCTCTCTCTCTCTCTCTCTCTCTGTATATATACAGATATAGATAGATGTAGATATAAAGATATATATGGACATACTTTGAAATATCAAACTATGAAAACATTGACAGAAAAAAACATCGATTGAAATGGATCAAAGCACGCAGTTTTGAAAAACACTCATAAACCTCATGTATTTAGTAGGGGGACAAGCCACCCCCTGCACCCACCACATCACCTGCTAACTATACATACCAACTCCAAGATCTCTCTACAGTGGGGAAATGTCAAATTCCCTAATCCTCACTGTTCACTATCCTGCACAAACTTAACATCAGCAGAAGAAATCAAATAAGTTTGCATCACTCTGCCAGCGGAAAAAAGCATTCAACATTATGAACATTCAGTGATATAGATGTTTTCCATACATATTTAGATATTTGCTAACCCAATGCAGTAGGCAAGTGGAGGTCATGGAGATCAAACCCAATTCTACTGCAGGGTCAAGGTCTAGCAGTACATGGTCGTAAACCTCCCCAGCAAACCACATATGAACACACAGTAGTTTATATCTGTACTAATGTAAAAGATCTGGAATAAGTTCCTCTGAAATTGTCAGTAGTTAAATTTAAACGATGGAAAGACTGAACAGATAAATAGAAAAGTAGGAGGTCAAGGTTCAGTGAAAATAAAAATGAAGGACTAAAGTGGAGGCACAACAGCCGGCAGAAATCAGTCAAGGTGTTGAAATGGCAGTGAAGAAGGTTCGGGGGTTGTCGATAACACCGTGATTGGGACATCTGGAGAAAAGCATGAGGAAAGTGGCAGCAGCAAACATAGTTCTGGGGTAAACCCTCAGGGGTGTAAACCTCAGAAACAAAGAGGCAATATCTCCATTCTACAGGGCCTCAGTCTGACCACAGGTTAGTACTGCATGCAGTTCTGAGACCCATGTAAAGAAAAGGACATGTAGCTGCTGGAAAGAATTCCAAAGAAAGATGCTGGAAATACCTGTAAAATGGACAGCAAGGAATATTAGTACATTCTACAAGTGCTACCATACTTCTATTTTGAAACTAGTAGAGAGGTGGACATTGAGTGGTACCACTGCAGCGGGCTTGTCCCTTATACTAAAGAGCAACAAAGGGTCTGTAGATCTCTCACCTCCTGGCTAAATGACTGTGAATATTTAGTGGGTGCACAGAAGATTTTAATGGTTCCTATAAAAGTGAGATAAAAAAAGTAAGAAAAAAAGATATATTTCCTCAGGTTTGGGAGATATTTCTCCATTCACTAACATCATATCATGTCATGATGCTTTATAGCTACCATATAGAGACAAGATAGCTGCTATAAGATCCATGAAATCATTATTCCAACTGAGTTCTATAGAACGTTTTTCTTCTAAATGACATGGAAATCTGTGCTGCTGCACGAGCCATAGAAATTATGATGCAAAAATAGACTCCTTAAATATACTATTCATGACAGGTTGATATTATCAAATATCCAATCTCTGTGTTGAAATTTATGTTAGTGTCATTTATAATAAAATAGCGGATACTGAATTTCTGCAACCTTCCTTTCCCTCCGCAAGTCATTTAACCTTCTTAGAAATCCTTGGCACAAGAACCCTTGGATTGTCAGAAAATGCATTCTGTTTTACTTAGGTGTGGTCTTCATGTACAAAGGACTTATGTTAAAATGTTTAACATAAAAACACTAATAATAGATTGTAAAATATATTTTCAAATATAATCTGAATCAGAATGACTGTACAAATGATTATTGTCCAAAATACAAGTTATTAGCAATGCATGTATATTTTAAATAAGAAGTTTTAACTTTAACAAGTTATTCATTCAAAAGTCAGCAGTTGTAGCTCATTGAGTAAAGCATTGTGATCGGACAAAGTAAACTGCTTTCTGCAACTGAAGTAGAAGAAGAAAAAAAATCATTTCACACCTCACAGTTCTTAGTGATAAAGAAGAAATAGTAGGCCGTGTGTGTAAACAAATGATGCCCATCAGGAGTTACAGCAGGGTTATTCCCATTAGGAATGTGTGAGGTACATTGTAGTGAGGGCAGTAAAGGAGACCCGATTCATGATGTTTACAGCAGGGTTATTCCCATTAGGAATGTGTGAGGTACATTGTAGTGAGGGCAGTAAAGGAGACCCGATTCATGATGTTTACAGCAGGGTTATTCCCATTAGGAATGTGTGAGGTACATTGTAGTGAGGGCAGTAAAGGAGACCCGATTCATGATGTTTACAGCAGGGTTATTCCCATTAGGAATGTGTGAGGTACATTGTAGTGAGGGCAGTAAAGGAGACCCGATTCATGATGTTTACAGCAGGGTTATTCCCATTAGGAATGTGTGAGGTACATTGTAGTGAGGGCAGTAAAGGAGACCCAATTCATGATGTTTACAGCAGGGTTATTCCCATTAGGAATGTGTGAGGTACATTGTAGTGAGGGCAGTAAAGGAGACCCGATTCATGATGTTTACAGCAGGGTTATTCCCATTAGGAATGTGTGAGGTACATTGTAGTGAGGGCAGTAAAGGAGACCCGATTCATGATGTTTACAGCAGGGTTATTCCCATTAGGAATGTGTGAGGTACATTGTAGTGAGGGCAGTAAAGGAGACCCGATTCATGATGTTTACAGCAGGGTTATTCCCATTAGGAATGTGTGAGGTACATTGTAGTGAGGGCAGTAAAGGAGACCCGATTCATGATGTTTATAGCAGGGTTATTACCATTAGGAATGTGTGAGATACATTGTAGTGAGGGCAGTAAAGGAGACCCGGTTCATGATGTGCAGGAGCCATGATGGCAGGTGGAATCACAAAGACATGATCTCAGTGATCTTGGCTAATGATGTGCTGACATGAAAGTGATAATTCCTAGATCTAAGCAGCATAAAACTGACACATTATGGAAGGCAGAAAACTATTATGATTACTGGCTACGGGAAGTATTGTAGGGACGAGGAAGCTACAGGCCAAGGTCAGAATCACCTACTCTTATGACTCTTTAGAATGGAAAAGAAAAGATGACATAAGTAAGGTTGGTACTGAGACAGATTGCATTTTATCACCAGATGCTTTCTTTGTCTGTGATTAATTACTCAGCACAAGAACCCATAGATTGTTAGAAAATATATTCTGTTTTACCTAGGTATGCTCTTCATTTACAAAATTTATGATGCAAACAGAGTCCTTAAATATACTAAAATTCATGAGCAGGTTGATACTGTCAAATCTCTGAGTTCTGTGGTGAAATTTATCTTATTGTCATTTATAATAAAATAGCCAATACTGAATATTTGCAGCCTTCCCTTCCCTTGGCAGGTCATTTAACCTTCTTAGAAATCCTTGGTTTACCCCTGAAACACTCATCTAAATGACTCTGAACCTTACTTAGATACAAACAATATATAGCATATGTATTCAATTGTCTTCATATACATCTTTATTGTTCTATCTTAAAATATACAACTGCTTTTTGTAGTAGGAAAGAAGATGGGTCATTATCAGACAAACATAGAAACCATTTGTGAAAGTCTTACATTTTCTGATGAGGTAATGAACAGTATTTTGTAATGTCTTGTGTATTCAATTAATGAAATTTGAGTTTAGAAATTATATAATTGTGATTCATGATGTGTCTGAGTTCTATGTTTTCATAATGACTATGAAATAATCACAGACGAACTGCTAATAAAATGTGTAACTATTAAAGTCAGAGATGGTGATATCCCCTTTGCATGAAGTCAGACTTGCTTAGACTTGGATTCTGTTTTCAATATCGCAGTTGTTGTTGAGTGCAATAAAATGTTTCTCATTGCATTAAGTATGTAATACAAATATTTCGTACTTGTCCAGGGAAAGTAACTTAAAATTGTGAAATAAATATTATTTAAATACTCATATTGATAAAAAGGAATTCATCATGTGCAACAGTAGGACAGCAGTACAGCATTTCTGACTAGGTAAAGTTTACTATATCAAGTATAGCATTTTGAAACAGTTTTATGAACAATGAAACACATTTTGAAAGTATCTTCAATTATATTTGTTGATTCTAATTTTCTTATTAACATTTGCATGGGTATACCCCCCAAAAATGCAGGGTTAAGAATTTCTTTTACAATGTAATCATTGTAGCCGTCATGGCAAACAAAACTAATTACTGTTGTGGAAGTGATACTTGCCTTTATCCCTTCAAACTCAAAAACATCAGTTATAATTGCTTCGGAGATATCAGAGAACAGCCTGTTCCACCTGTCCCGATGTGCTCGTTTTATTCTTTTGTTGTCACAGGTGATTATTTCCATGCAATCTCTTCATCATTCATACAAAACTTTTTTGTCCAGGCATAGCACTGCTTTATACAAAGATATCAAAAGACTAACAAAGACATGAGCTTGACAAAAAAACTTCAAATCTTGTTTACTGGAAAGGGTATTACTAAGCAATGAAAAGACAGCAGGACACTGGCTGTAACTCGGAGTGCCTACTGTTTCATCTTTGGTGTTCATTTTGAATACAGATATATTTTGTTTTTGGCTTATCATCACGGATGGATAGATATTCTGTTTTAATATAAAACTCTTATTTATCCAGGATGTTTTCACAGCCCACAATTAGAATGCTGGCTGTGATCTGAACATAGTTATCTAAATGCATTTTCTTATAATTATTGTCACTGCCAGAATAGCCCTGCACTGAGTGACAGCTTCATACCTAGATCCAAGGACATTCCATTCCTAGGATTGTTCTGTTTATGCTTTTATAAATTATATTTTCCCCCAGAGGATTTCAAACCCTGAAATCTGAGATTCTTTCATGCACGCTTCTGCAGAATATTTTAGGTATAGATCTGAAAAATCTTGATGTGAAACCTATAGTTTATTTTCATTTTTTTAAGTGACTTGGATTAAAACATCTGAGCCTTTCTTTCTTTAGATGTATGCTATTATGTCCTAGAAAAAATGAAATGTGTGATTTGCTTATAGTGAATTGCAGTTCACGAACTACCAATGAGACAGGCTGATTATCTCCATAGTATTTGTGGAGAAATGAACTAGGAAACTAAGGTGCTTCATTTGGCTGCCTATATTCATGATTAGAACCAGCAGGTCAGTCTATATTCATGATTAGAACCAGCAGATCAGTCTAGATTCATGATTAGAACCAGCAGGTCAGTCTAGATTCATGATTAGAACCAGCAGATCAGTCTAGATTCATGATTAGAACCAGCAGATCAGTTGTGATCACTGCCCCTCCATACTAAAATCCTGACTTTTCCTATTTGTATGTGACATAGTTAACAATGGTGGAGCTCCCAAGCAACAACTCCAGAAGTGGCAGTGTGGAAGAATCACTGCCTTCCCCCTTGCCTTTCTCCACTTGACCCATGACATTTTGGATGTATCAGGGGATTCCCTCATTATCATCATCCATTCCCATAATTTATTCCACGAGGTTATAATCTCTTGAAAAAAAAGTATTTTTGGATATACATAGGTTAGATAGTCACTACAATCTGTCTGCTGTCTGTTTATCTTCCTTCCCATTCTGTTCCTTCTCATCATAAGTGAGAAGAGGTATGTCTGCTCTACTTCTGATCTGATCCCTTCCCTTTCATCTATCAAATCTTTATGGTGGCTCTTCTCTGGATTCCTTATATCAGTCTAATGTAAATTTCCTTATATGTGCTACAGAACTATACATAGGAAACATTTTGCAGAGTTAAGACTGAGGAGCTGGATAGCATTGTTTAAATGGTGGGCAGTAAGAGGGCAATGCAAGACATTAGGAAAATGTCTAATAAAGTACCACAATGCCCTGTCCTGGATGCAGTAGTTTTCATTCTGGTTGAGTCAGACATATCCATCCATCCATCCACAACCGCTTTTTCCCATTTTTGCACATAGGCTACCCAACTTCAACAGTGACAATCATCTACAGCCAAGGTTTACACCACTGGGGGGTTAGCCCTGCCACAGTAGCTCTTCCACACCACACACTCACAAGCACAGTCACACCTATGGCCAATTTAGAGTGTCCGGTCCAGTTACTATATACATTTGGAATGTTGGAGGAAACTGGAGAATCTAGAGGAAATCCACATGAACACAGGGAGGACAGGCAGACTCTACACAGAAGGCAACCCAACTGATAACTGAACTGGGGAACCATTTGCCGTGAGGTGACAACACTATCTGCTGTGCCACCATGCCACCCATTTGAGTCAGACATACCTGAGTGTAGGTCAGCCTTTTCACTGGTAACATAAAGACAGATAGATCAGCGAGGATGATAGGAAAATGTCTGGCAAAGGATAAGGAAAGGCTGATTAAGAATGCAGAAAGGTGGCATTTGAGGTTCATAACAGTGAACATACACTACAACAATCATGGTGTGAAGTATCACCTGAGTGAATTATAAATGACATCAGCAGAACAGGAGAAGGATCTGTCAGTTTTGATTACAGCGGGACTGGGCCACCCGATGCAGAAAGAGAAGGCAGTAGAAAAACATAATGATGGAATGTGTCATCAGGGGGATGGATTCCAGAAGCAAAGTGTGACATCCCTCCTCTGGACCAGTAATCAAGGAGCCTTAATCCTCACCACTGACACTGGTGAGGGATGTTCATTTAGAACAAAAACAGATACATACAGTATTTCCTGATGCAGCTCTCTGCATCAAGCGCAGTTTCCCTTAAGAGCACACAAGGAACAAACTCATGTCCTGGATTTCCTCTCTCTCTCACACCAGGCCCCAAATAAGACTCCACACTAACCACAGCTGTAGAGTTGAGTCATGAGCTGAGTGTTTAAAGCCACCTGTCACCAGAACACTCCAAAGCCAGCTACTTTAAGACTCTTACCAGGGTGTCCAATTATACTTAGTAAAATTAATGCTACTACAAATGGTAGTGTCTGACCAATGCAGCGAGGCTTTCAGGAGCAGGTGCAGTGTCACCAAATAAATATAAGTACTGTTACAGGTTAAAATATTCTCTAAAAGGCCAGCCACAAAGAACAACTTAAATATATTTAATAATAAACAATAAAAGAAAATGAAAATGCTAAATACCTATTTACAATATACACCAGAGTTTTAATCATAGGAAATATTAAAAATAACACTGATGGAAAGAGTCATACAGATACAGAAAAGCAATACTTAACTAATTTCACTATATTTTCCTGACTGATCTAAAGAATTACTGTTCCCTAATTCATTTACTAGAGCAAGACAAGATGATGCAGGTGAGTGGTCCTTCTTTGTCAGGTTTCAAAAAACAGACTGCCCTGAGACTTCTGTTTCATCTAATATTAAAACAGCATTTCAGTGCTGGATTACAGAATGACATCACATACATCTGGTCATCTGATTCTGGTTCCCACACTACCCCTTTTTACTAGAAACTGAACCAGAATCTAACACATGCGTCATAATACACACACATAGAGCTTTGCTAATATGTGTTATAGCATTTGGAAGCTATGAAATCATTTCAAAAATGTCCACTCTTCCAGGATAGCAATTAGTTCACCCCTAAGGACAATACAGTAGGATTCCTAGTCCAGGTCTTCACAGACATGTTGTGTCTGACTGCAATCGGAACTCTAAGATACAATCTTTATGGCCTAAACCAAGTAATTTAATTTCAGACTATTTTTCAAAGTTACCTGGATTGAGATTAACCTCCTCTCTTCCAGTATCCTCTGTTACAATATATTCATTTCAACAGTTACAGTATAGTCTTACATACAGGTGTATTTCTTTTCTGTCCAGCAGAACTTGCTGTTGATACATTTTTAACACAAGCAGCTATACAGATACATTTTCAACACATGCACCTGTACAAATCAGTTTGATATACAAATCACATATAATTCTTTACAGAACTCCTGCTAGCTATGTTGGCATATGTTACACATCCACTGCCCTACTCCTCCCGGCATAGCTGGCACTACCTCTCTTTGTCACACAAAGTAATGTTTTCAGTCTACTGGGTCTTGGTCAGACCACACAAATTCATGTTGTCAGTCGTCTTGCTCAAAATTTTCTCCATGACTTTTCTTGCCACTGTTATTAAACTAACAGCCTTGCTCTGCCACCCAGATTTTTCCTGCTCCTACTTGTCTTAAGGTACCACACCTACTGTCTTACAGTTAACAACCGCACAGCATAATGCACTCTCTATTACCCCTAACAGTGATGTTTATTTTGAGTTGTTATCTTTCCCATATAAACTATTCAGTGGTATAATTACTGTTGACTACCAGTGCCTTCACCTGGTCATTTATAAACACATATACAGGGATGAATAAGCCACATTTTTTTTTTTTTGCAGTCACTCTGCCTTGCGTTATTGTTTTTGCATTCCAACGAGCTCTAACTCTCTAAACATTCAAAATCTCACTTTTTTCATGGTTTGTGCTCATTACATTTACTTCTTCAGTTTTTCAAACTTCTGCTTGCTACAGAATGATGATGTTTTAACTGTCAACTGACTTGAAAGTGCTGGGAAATGTCTACAGACTGGAAATCACAGAAGGTATGATTTAAGCTGTATCTCACTGAGTGATCTTAGTTACAAACCAGTCAGTCAGGTATGCCATGTTTCTTCAGATGAGGAAGACAGCATGTATTTATAAGTTTTGCTCTGATATGAGGAGACAAATTCAGTTTGGTATTGAAAACTAAATTCCAAGCATACTGTGAGTCACAGAAGAACTTGTCTTTATTGAGTAATATCAGAAATCAGGGGTAGAAGAATCCACAGGTGTATATCTAACTGATTTGAAACTCAGTGTACAGTTGTGAATTTGGAGCACTATAAGATTCATTAATCAGAAATAGAATTGTTGGTGGGATAACAAATAATTACTTAAGAAAACTATTGAACAAACCTTTTTGTAGAATATTTTAAGCAGTGAACAAATAAACAAGAAAAAGATGAATGCTTCTACAACCATTAATTATTCAAAAAAATGCAAGAAAGTCATGTAAATCATTAAAGTATCATATCTTCAAAGCAGACAGGTTCATAGCTCTTAACATCTTATCTGCAAGAAATCTGGACAAAGTCTAAAATATGGGGGGGTGCAAAGGCCCAAAACTAAGGACAGAGTTTAAATATTGCTCTTATAAACATAGAAAGTTACTAGAATAACAGGTTTTATATTAACATACATTTTATGAAGTCTGAACTCAAATGTTTGTCATTGAACAGGCGTGGCCAAGATTAGCTCTGAGTAGCAGCAAATTTCAACAGCTCCACTAAAGAAATATTATTCTGACAGGAATTCTGCCTTCAAACTAAAAACTGAAAATTCCTTTATATATGATTTGAAAGAACGTAACTTCATCTACAATAATATCTAGTTAAAAACAAAAAAGGCAGATTTTCTTGTCAAATTATTCCTGGATAATTTCTCCTCATCTGAAAGAATTCATCATGAGCTTCACTAAATCCAGAAACCAAGATTCTTGCCTCAAAAGAGAGATTCAGACTTTGATAACAAATATACAGGATCTTACTACAAAAATTGATAAGCTGGATATGAAAACAGATAATTTCAAGGAAAAAACTACCACACAAATGGATTTACTTCACCAAGACTTGTTACAACAAAAACCACAGATAACAGGTATTGAAGAAGCTCTGACCGATATGGATGGGAGAATTGCTGAAAATGAAAACAATGTGGAATTCTTACTCAAACAAAATACTTCTCTACAAAATAAGTTAGATGATCTAGAAAACAGATCCAGATGCAACAACTTAAGAATATTTCGACTACCAGAAGGCACAGAAGAGAACAACATGGCTAACTTTCTCGATACTTGGTTACTTAAGACTCTTGATCTTACTGAAGCTATGTCCTTTGGTATTGAGAGGGCACATCTTCCCCTTGCCACAGTGAATACTGCTAACAAAAAGCAACCTAGATCTATCATTGTCAAATTCCTCTCATCCTCAGACAAGGAATTAATGTTAAAAACTGCCTGGTCCAAGTCACCAATGCTACGATACATTTTGACAATGATTATTCATCAGCAGTTATAGCAAAAAGAAAAATATTCTTACCTTTGATAAAATAATTGAAGAAAGCACAGGTGAAAACACACCTTTTGTTCCCTGCGAAGCTGAAGATATTTTCATCGGAAGGTCCCAAAATGTTTGAAGACTTAGAATCAGCTCTGAAATATGTAAAAGTCCATAAGATATAGGAAAAATGGAAGAAATGGAATGGGATAATCCCACGCTTAAGAGAATAGCTTCTAATCCAACTTGAAAGACTTCAGAGAAACAAAAAAGACTAAGAAACAAGTGACTTAAATATCTATGTTTGCAGTTTGTTATGTTTCTGGAAACACTGTCACTGTGTTAATTATATGCTGATTTTTTCACTTACAAGGTAAGCCTGCTTTTTCCTTTTTTCATGCCACTCACACATGACCTTAAGTATACGCATAATTTCATAATTTCATTTTTACGTATACTGAGGTAAAAGTCTATACTAATGGTAAATACATAGTTATGGGTATTGTTATAAAGATATCTTAAGAGTGAAGGGTAAACAAATGGTGCCATTGTGACAGTAAAATAAGTACTTCCCATATATAAACATTCTATATTCCCTTTATAATCTCTATTTTTTTTTACTATTTGCAGTCAGATCAATTAAACTTACATAGTTAGTAGTAAATAAGAGCTCACCACACATTCAATTATCATTCTCTGTAATTCATACTGAACACTGTTTTTTTTTGTTTTGTTTTTTTATTTTTATAGTTTATACCCTAAAAATTAATGTAAAACTTGTGTATATGTTCAATTCATATGGGGATAATATGATTTGACAATTTCTTAACATTTTTATATGATTCATAAGTGAACTCCTTTACAGTTTTAAATACACTTTTTTTTCTGTCATGTGAATATAAAATTGATTAATAAGGCTATGTGATTTATTTAAAATACTTTCTGCTACATTTGGAGTTCTGTGGTGCTGTTTATTTGTAAAGGACAGTTCAAACTAGCTGTGCATGTGTGAGCAGGCTATAGGAAGCATGCAGATGTTACTCATATGATCTTTCCCTACACATTTTAAATACAGTTACATACTTGTTATTTTTGGTGGTTATTTCACTCAAAATGATGAAAAAAGATCTTCCAGAGACTTTGTGAAGCTCGAGCTTGATGTCCACGAACTTATTTCTTCATGAACTAACTTATCTTCAATAAAAATCTTCTCTGCATTCTCGAATGAACTCCACGACATCGCAACACATTTTGATGACTTCAGAGCTAGTCGACCTGCTCAACCAGGAAGTCAGTACATGTAATTTAATTGAAAAAGCATCAGAAATGCTGGGAAAGGTTGTATTTACTTTAAAAATGTATTTTAAACTTGCTGACTACACCATTTGGACTCAGTTTGATTCTCAAGAAAGAAATCTTCAATTATCTTATTTTTATTTATGTTTATGATAAACTGAAGGGGAAGGAAAAAAGGGAAAAGTAAGTGTGCATTTTTTTTTCTTTTAAATTAATGTATCCCATGTTATTTATATTGTTGTGCCTTACTTAACAGGATAAACTAATCTTATTACAAATTACAATTGATTTTCCATTCAGAGGCTGATAGCTAAATAGAAAATAATATGGGTTAAAATAAGCTCACTTAATGCATGATGGCATTTTCTATCACAAGTGCTTAAGGTGTCACCTGACCTTTCACTCTAATGATACTCATATTGATTTGTTTTAAATATCACTCCAACATATAGCATATGTGTTAAATGACTAGTAGTAACTTCAATTGACAGGCTTCTATATCAGAATGCTGCTTTCATAGATTTCAGACCAGTTTTAAGGTACATATAATCACATATGAAGTTATTATTTAATCTGTTTAATTTTTATATACAAAGAAGATATGTTCTGTTGCTGTTGTTTAAAGGTCAGTTCTGAATGACGAAATGGTTTAAAGCAATGCTTAATGAGTTACACTGATTATAACTATGCCTTACCTCTGTTAATGAATATGCAATCATATATTGAGTTAATATTTTGTATGTTTAACATTCATATATAGTGAAGGCTATGTTTAGTTGCTACAGTTAGAGGTTTATCCCGAATGACATTTTGTTATAAGTAATATCAGATGAGTTACACTGATTACAGATCTGTTCAACTTGTTTTAATGAATATGTAAATATATAGAGAGTTATTATTTTACCTATCTCACATTTATATACAGTGGATACTGTTTTTTGCTGCTGCTGGGTAGGGGTTTGATCCGAGTGACAGATGTCACTGGGACAAGGAGTTTATAACTCCAGGTAGGTAGCTACCCCATTTTTTTATCACATTTACACTACATTCAGTTTTCTTAATAAGTTCTTCCTGACATCCATCTTAATTCAAATGCGTATAATTATAAGTTGCAAGAATTGTATAACACATACAGTATATTTTATGGTAACAGACAAAGACTATAATTTACATAACAAATATTTTGGAGAGGATTATATAAAACAATCAAGATAACACACAACTCACAAGAATTTCTTACTCATTTATAGAGATATTATGACTTCACTAAAAGGTTTATCAATCAACATAAATGGTCTGAATAACCCTATTAAAAGAGGAAGTTTACTTAAATACTTAAATATACACAACCCAAATATAATATTTCTACAAGAAACACATCTTTTAAAAGAAAATATCAACTTTTTAAGTGTTAATAAATACATAGTCATTGCCAGTTCAGAACTTTCTAAAAAGAAAAGAGGAGTCGCAATTCTCTGGAATAAAACTGTCCTTTTGCCTAGAATTATTAAATCTTATTAAAATGATAAAGGGATGTTGCACTTGGTGACAATTAAAATAAATACAAACATTTTCACTTTAGTAAACAGTTATTGGTTACCAGGTATTGGAATCAGCACTATTAAACAACAACTGAACCAAATTGTATCTCAATCTGAGGGTAATATTATTATGACAGGGGATTTTAACTGTGTTTTAAATGAAAAGGACTCTAGCACTTCAGGAAAAAGGAAAATATCCTCACAAGCTAAACAACTAATACAATTCATGGATACATATCATCTAAAATATATTCATGACTACACAGACCCGAGTTCACCTCAATTCACATTATATTCTAATAGATTCAACTCATACTCTAGAATAGATACAGTAATCCTATCCACACAAATAATAAATGATTTAAAAAACACCAAGATTGTGCCTTGCCCTATTTTAGAGCATAATACAATTATATTTGAGCTTTATTTAAATGACACCCCAATGACTCATATAAGAAGAATACCTGCATATATAACTCAATTAAAAGAATTTCAAACATTTTTGAAGAAGAAACACAAAATTTTATAAAATTCAATCAAACATCCAACTCTCATGACATTTATGTATGGGATGCATTAAAAGCTTACTTATACGGACAAATAAATACATGGTATTATAACAAAAGGAAGTCCTGGGATGAAGACTTAAAAAAATACAAGACAAATTAGATAGATTACATCTTAAAATTAATGACAAGTCCACATTTAAGAATATTAGAGATGAAATAAATAAAACTAAGGAAGAATATAGTGCAATCTTACATGATAAGACTATGATTTCCTTAGATAAATTTAAATTCCTAGCCTATTCAATAAACCCGAAACATTTAACTAATCCTGCAAATAAAACAAAAAGAATCAACAAACATAATCATATTAAAGAAATATATTTGTCTAGAAAAAAGAAAAAGGTTTATGATATACATGATATAATTGATGAATTTAGACAATTTTCACACGATAAGTCAAACATCTCAGATTATTCAACCATTAGATAAGATAAAACAATATATTAAAAAAACCCTGTAAGTCACACTCAACAAACAACAGTCAGAAATCATAGATAAACAGATATCTTTACCAGACGTACAAACTGAAATTAACAAATGTAAACAGAACAAAGCACCAGACAATGATGGCATCATACCTGAATTGTATAAAATCATGCCTAAAACAGCTATTTCTTTACTACATAATGTATTCCATAAAGCCCAGAATGACATTATTTTGCCCCCATCCTGGAAATATACTTTTATTTCGCCCATTCTTAAATCTAGTATGGACCCTACATTATGTACATCATATAGGCCCATAACTCTTTTAAATATTGATTACAAAATGTTTATAAACATCTATGCTGATAGACTAAAAACATTCTTAACCCAGTAAATTAATGATGACCAAGCAGGTTTTGTAAGTAATAGAAGTATGTATGATAACATCAAATGGTCTCTTATTTTAATTGATTATTCACACAGAAAGAAAAAAAACTTGTCTCTGGTTAGTCTTGTCATTAACTCAGCATTCGATTCAATACATTGGGATTATCTATTCACATTATTACAATGTTTAAACTTTTCAGATAATTTTATTAATTTACTAATACATCTTTACAAAGGCACTCTGGCTTATATCAAAATTGGATCATACACATCGACTTAAATACCCATCACTAAAGGAACAAAACAAGGCTGTCCCTTATCTCTGTTATTGTTTACTCTCATAATGGAACCATGGGCTAACAATATATGAGGAAATAAAAACATAGAATGTTTGGAAATTAGTGACGAAATAACTTCTAAAATTCAGTTATTTGCTGATGATGTGCTCATCATTACTAAAGGAGCTAATTCTTCCATAACAGCCATATTTGAAGCTGTTAACACATTTCAATTTATATCTGGACTGACATTCAATGATAATAAAATTAAGATCCTACCTATCTATTTAAACAATAATAAGAGAAACATTAACAAAGACACTAACAAATACATCACAGATCAAATTACATATTTAGGCATCATTCTTGCTAAAGATATAAAATTAATCACAAAACTAAATTATAATAGATGTTATGTAAATATTCAAACTTTATTAACAAAATGGAATACAATTATATTTACAACTGAGGAAAGGTCAACTGTCATTAAAATGATAATCCTTCCTAAAATTGTCTATATTATACAATCTATTTTAATACTTCCCAGTAAAGCTTTCATTAATAAGATCAATTCTCTGTTATTAAAGTTTTTTTGGTTTCCCAGGAAACCTAGAATAGCACTTAAACATCACCTTCATAGTTGGAACAAAGGGGGCATAGCCTTTCCTGATTTGAACATTTATTCTAATGCAGCTATTATTAAGTCCATAGCACAACTTTTAGATACACCATATCAGGCCAAATGGAAAATATTCTGGGAATCCTCAGCTATGCTGTTAATATCGAAACCACAGCCATACAAATTAGAATCAATAAATAACCCAATATTATGGCTACTTAAAGATTACTTCATGTTACACAGCATACCCAAACATTCATTTAGCTACTTACACAACATACTAATAAATTTTAGAAATGTTATATTTAAACACAATAAGTACAGGGAACTTTTTTTTACAATTTTCCCGATAACCTTTACTCAAGAATCCTTACAATACTCAGATATAGATAAAATTACCAAAAAGTTATTTTGTATTGGTTTCAACTTATTACAGATGATAGGGTGAAGGATGTAGATCAGATAATAAGTGAATATCAGTTAGACAGCTCCCTATAGCTTAACATACAATCCCTCAGACTATTCTTACAAAATAAGATGAACCCAACCACTTCTGCTAATAAACAGGTCACTAGTATACTGCTAGATTTCTTTAATTCAGTTATTCAACATAAACAAACTTATTCAGACAACATGGCATTTATATATAGACTTATCAGAGAAGAAACATTTTGTTGTCCTGCTAATTTCTGGAAACATTTTTATACAGTTAATAACACACTTCCAAGGGATCTAGATAAAACAAATATATTAGAATCTGCAGGGAAAACAATACTTTCATTTAAATGGAAAATATATTCCTGGAGATTTTTATATAGATCCTTCTACATTCCTCAACTAATGGACAAAATTAATGGTAAACTAAATATTTGCAACAGATGTAAGTCTAACACAAACATTGACTGGAACCATATGTTTTATGACTGCCCTGCTTTAAGTGTATTTTGGAAAACATTAAAGAACTCCTACAAGCAATATTCACAGATAATTTTGACCAAATCATTAGTACTCTTCAATACACCCATACCTGAATGTGTAGAAAAGTTAAACATTCCTTACTTTGGGCAATAATGGCAGTAGGCAGGAAAACTATAACAAGAAACTGGATATCTGAATTCCCTCCTTCCAATAATGATTTTAAGAAAATTCTAATGGAAGTTTGTCAATTGCAGATTGCAACTATGACACCTAGAACATCTAGAAAAACTTATAACTATCATATTTGGGTTAATCTACAGAATTTGTTGAAAAGAGATTGACAATGACATCATATAAATCAAATTTCAATCTCTCTACGTGTTATATATATGTAATAATCAAATACTAGGCAACTTAATGATATTCAATGGATGTCTTTGAATATAGTTTTAGTAATTTCACTTCATTTGTTAAACATTGTTATGTGAATGCTTATGTGAACACTTTTGGAATTGTAAATATCTTTATGTTAAAAGAACATGTAATTGTTTATATTTATTTCTTTAAAATCAATAAAATTGTTTAAAAAATGTTTGTTATTATTTAGTGACTTCAATCCTCAGCAATTTTCCAGAAAACCACAAATTTTATGAGAAACAGGTGAAATTATCAATACATTCTGTGAAAATCTGGATAGTTGAGGAGTATGGACAGATTGAGAGGAAAATAATCAGAGAACTGCATTTCTTAACTGATATACTTTAAAAGGTGTTCTTTTATTTTTTTGGTTATCATAATATAGCATTATAAAAGTAGTAATAGCATGCTGATCGTCCTAAAATGTAAGAAGTTTATTACAACTTTATAAAGGGATTTTTGTATTCACCCTCTTAATTGAGAATGCAGAAAAAAAAGCATACTTAAAACTTCCAGCAAAGTTCAAAGTAAAATATAGATATGAAATAATCCTGTTTACTTTACAAAGTCTTCTGTTATAGTATATATCAGTTGCAGACTAAATTGTTCCCATTTTATATATATATATATATATATATATATATATATATATATATATATATATATATATATTTGTGTGTGTAAAAGAGCACATTTTACAGTACATTAAATAGATAATTAGAAAATTTACAAATGTTTTGTAGAAGGAAAAAGAATGAAGAAAAATAGGAAAAGGTGATAGATATGAAAGAGAAATGCCTGTAATGAAAAGAAAAGAAACAAACTCCTGTAATGAATGAACTTATTCCTTTGTTTCATCATCTCACTGATAAGCACACCTAGAAGGATCTCTTTTGCCCATAAATTACTCTTCATCTTCATCCATTTTAAATACAATATTTTCCTTTTAAAATAAGAATAAAACATTAGCCACCTGTTTTTCAGTGGAAATTCCTATATTGTTTGTTTCCAGTATTCTGGAGTCATCCGTTTAGTACTAACACAAGAAAATTGTACTTTGTTATTTTCTTGCATATCTTTATTACATTTTTTTCCATTAATATCTCAACATCTGAGCTCAGTGCTATATTTTACCTAAGAATTTTTATGAGAATAGCCTGCAATCTCTGTTATCTGTATATTGGGACTTTTTTTTATTACTTTTGTATTGCATTTGTGTCAATGGTTCTGTTGAGAATGAGAAAGGATGAATGCAATACCATGAGGTATGCGAGAAAAGCTTATCATTTGTATGTCTTTAAGACAGTGGAAGCCATTATGTAACACTATTCAGCTTTGATGGAATTGAAACATTTGTGTTATAAAGGATTTTAAGTGGGTTCTTCATTTAAACATTTTTAAATATTGCTTTTGATTTCTGTAGCTACTTAATTGTTTGGTGCCTGAATGATATATATAAAGCTGGTAACAGTAATAAGGAGGTGCAACTTAATTTTTGATCATTGCCAATTAAGCATTTAATAGTTAATTCATAAGATTAGGACAGTACTAAGAGTTATTACATTTGAGAAGTTTCCTAGGCAGGAGTAGGGTTAAGGATACTTTTCATGCTAGCTGAATTAATTCTTACAAATCACTGAAAAATACTTAATTTTAAGTGTTTCTGTCTCAAAAGCATCCACTGTGTATCTGATAAGGTGACAAGTATATTTAGCTTAAATGGAAGAGCACTGAGAAGGATGTTGGGTATAGATCTAGAAGTGGACTTATTATAACATTTTATTTGGAGTTAGCTAGGAGCTTCCTTTCCAGACTGTCTCTCTCACTTGGGAGGGGGGTACATAACAATGAGATTCCTTTCCAGGATGTGTCTCAAACAATGAGCTGGAGAATGGGGGGTTGCACATTGCTTAGGGAAACATCTGGAGATATGTTCTGGGGGAGACTGAGGATATCTCTCTGTAGTACCTAATGGCAGTGTGACTTGCTGGGAGCACCAGAAAGTGTGTGTGTGTGTGTGTGTGTGTGTGTGTGTGTGTGTGTGTGTGTGCGTGTGTATGTGTGTAGAGGGAGGTCATCCAGTGCAGTCAACCCATACCTTACCAGCACATGACCAGAGCTATAGGCATAACAAAATCAAAAATTCTACCCCCCCCCCCCCGATGGCTACCTCAAAGATGTCTCATCTCAGCTGACCTTCATTCTAGTGATGGGGAACAAATAGGTCAATTAGCCATGAGAGGGTTGGAAGATCTGCCTGCAGTGGAGGCAAAAAAGTGGAAAAATTCAAGTTCCTGTCTGAACATTTACACTCAAGAGAATATTTACCTTTTTTGAGAAATGGGTGGTAAATTGCAATTAATTATTAATGACATTTATTAGAATTGCAATAGACTTCTTTAATTCAGAAAAAAAATATATATTATTTCGCATTCTCTTATTCTGTCAATGACTCAAGACAACTTAACAATGATGATTCTCAAAGCAAAGAAAAAAATCTGTTTGAATTATATTGCATTACATATAAATAAATTGCTTCACCTTCTTTTATATGAATATGCTTATTCATATGCCTCATCATAATGTATCTTTTATTTTGTATTTCACTGTATTTACTTTTATTTTTGTATATTCACTGTTTACAATGTTTGTAAATTTGAGTCTGTAAATGAAGCTTTTCTCCCCGGGCCTCCGCTGAAAACCCATTTGGATCATCCCAATAAACACATGTTAAATAAATAAATAATTGTCCCTGAATTTCCATGTCTGATTATTATTTCTGGATTTGTCCCTGATTCTGATGAGCAGTGGTAATTGATGTGTAAGGTATGGCATAGAGGCAAAATTGTGGGGTATCCTATCATTACTTGCCAACAATGTTTTTTGTTATTGCCACAGGGCAGATGGGGACTTTGTTAGCTGTTTTATGGGGGGAAGAAATTAGTTCTTAATTCATCAAGGGCATTGTTATCTATTATCACTAGACTATTTCTACTGATTGGACTTTCAGTGAATGCTATGCTACTTTTTTTTTGGGGGGGGGTTAGGGAAGAAAGAAATATGAGTTCTGTTTGATGACAGTTAGTTGATTATTATTTTAACTGACTGGACTTTTAATGGATGCTGTGCTGTTTAGAATGAGTGAATGCTATTTCCTTAAGGATTTTCTGAGAACAGTATGGTTGCCAAATCATTGTATTTTGCTTTGTTCTAACATACATCAATTTTACTTTTGTTAATTTCTTCCTGGATAAAATGTGCACTGTAGAGTTTTCCTCTGATGCATTGCTGACTTGTGATGGATCACAGGGAGAGGAAACTGAATTCAGAATAAGAATAACATACATTTTCTGCACATGAAAAAAGGATTTCCATGAAATTCCATGCAGGTCTGACCTGCTCATTCATTGTTCAGTTTCTGCTTATGTTAGCGTATATCAGAGAAATGTTCCAAATGTATTTATTTTTGCTCTTCAGGTTATGACACCAATGACTGACCTGCCCTGAGCTCCAAATGGTTTAGTTACTCCACTCTGGACTCATATTTTGTTTTCTAGATTACTCAAAAACATGTGTTTCTCCATGCCTATTACCTCCACTGTCTGCATTATTTTCCTAAGAAGCTATTTATATATACAAATACTCAATGTAAAATTAGTAACACAAGTCAAGTGGAACAGCTGTTGTCTAGCAGTTTGACAAATACCTCTGGAAAAGCTAGAGGTGTCTGACACCTGATTGACAACTGCATTATATTTTTGAACTTAGCGGTGGAAGTTAGTTTGTACTGAAAGTGCTGGATTCTAACCTGAGATTAACACTATTCAGTTAAGAAATATGGTTGAGAAATTCTGTTAGTCTGACATTAATATCTGTTTAAGGAAGTCTTCAGCTCATGAAAATAATTTAGTAAACAAAATCACTTATCTTTCACTTTAGTGCCTTGGCAACATGTTTCCCCTTAGTTCATCTGAACTAGATTTTTAATTTTATTTGATTAATCTGGAAAATGGAAAATTAGCTTAACTGCCAAATTGTTTTTCAAAAAAAAAAAAAAGAATTAATGTTAATTTTTTTTTCAGTTCCCTATTTGGTTTCACTAGACATTCCTAATATTATTACATGCAAAAATTATGTTCGGCTACTTTTGTAGAGTTTTTGCTAATTCACATTTCTTATGACACAGTTATGCAATGTAAATTAAAGAGGCCAATAAACAAATATTCACATCTCAATCATGATCTAGAAGTAACAGAAAACAATTCACTTTTATTTTGAAACAATAATGTTAGCTTTTCTTGAAAGACAAAAACATAAGTTTACTTTGAACAAATGCCAAAAAAAATACTTTATTCTTTTCCATCTACATTACGGGGGATCATATGCCAAGGACAACAGAGAAAGGACATCTGCTAAATTATACTAATGGCCTTCCATTTGAACTCTGTTTCATGCTTTTGGGTAAAAAAAAACTTTTACCACTGAATATTAATATAAACTTGTTTGCAAAGTTTGGGAACATTTTCATCTCTCTGGCCCATAATATTTCCTAAGTCACTATACTGCTTTCTTTCCTGCAAAAACTTCCAATTGCATATCACAGACAATTTTGATATTATGTCCCTGGAAAGTAAATCATCTCTTCTATCAATATATCATCCAGATCTTATTCTTATATGGTAATTTCAGGAATGTTGTTAACACTGGTCACAGCATTTGTTGCTAGGTCCAATACATTTCAGTTATGATTTAAAGGGTTTCTATAAGCCAAGCCTCCCTTCTCAACCTTCGACAACTAAGAAACATATCCAAAAAAACATATCAAGAATGATAAAAAATATATACTATACTAACATCCAACATCAACACCATAGCAATCCCCAAAACTTCTGGGCAACTATAAAAACGTTTACAACCTGGACAATCCTCAGCTTCAACCCCCACCATAACCAATACTACAGACAGGAGCAGAAACAAATGCCAACACTTTTTCTATCAGGTCTGTCCAAACTAGCATGATAAAAACCTACTAAATAAACTAAAGCCCACAGCCCTCACAGCAGATTTACTTCCTACTGAGTATATCAAGCTAGCAGCAGATGTTACCCCTTACCCCATCTCCCTCTTGATCAATATATCCCCAAGCTCTAAAGATTATTTATATTATTCCTCTGCACAAAGCTGCACCTCAACAGATTTATCAGACTATAGACCAATAGTCATACTACACCCCCCCCAGCCAAAATTCTTGAAAAATGCATACACCAACAGTTCCTGGACTATATAATAAGAAACAGCCTTCTGACTAATTCCTAACACGGTTTCCAACCTGAACACAGTACCACAACCAGTCTTATAAGCTTTAGTAACACAATAAACCAACTCAAAAATAAGGAGCAAATGGTTTCAGCCATCTTCTTATATATGTCTAAGGCATTCAACACCGTTGCCCACCAAAAACTTCTAAATGAACTTGCATCCCTAATCTAACCTAATCAACACTCTCATGGTTTCATAGCTATCTGTCTAATTGACAAGAAGCGGTTAAGTGGCAAAATGAACTCTCTACATTATTACCCATCTCTATAGGTGATACTTGGGCCACTCTCTACATTACTACGCATCCCCTATAGGTGATACGTGGGTCACTACTCTTTACCATCTTTACAAACTCTACACTGCTACTCACTTAGCCACTATTGTTCAATATGCAGATGACTCCTCTCTCATCTGTGCTGCACCCTCCCTTCCAGAACTGCAGGAAATAACCCAAAAATCCTTCGCAGACATAGAATCCCACCTCTCTAACTGTCAACGCATACTCAATCCAAATAAAACTAAATTAATGCTCTTCACCAATAACAAAACACAAAACCATACTCCCTAATTTCTCATATACTCTTCCAACAAAACCAAAATTGAACCTGTCCCTCAAACCAAACTACTTGGACTCACCACTGACAACTGCCTGACATGTGATAAACACTGGTCATTAAAGGGACAATCCCAGGGATTTTTTGTTTTGATTCTGGTCTTTGTTTACATTTTCAGTCTGGCTTTATGGGCATGTCCCAACTTTGGCTTCAGGGGTTGGGGGAGGGCACTTACAGGAAGCTTCAGAGGTGTTAGGCAGATTCCTTCTCAAATTGCAGTTGTACTCACAACAGCTCTCACTGAGTCATTCATTACTTTCAACTGTCCTTTTATCCACAGAGAAACTAGCTTTTCAGGAATGTTTTGATTTGACTTGCTAATACCTTGCAGGAAAGCATCTAAGCAATGCAAAGTTAAAACACTGGAAACAGAGTTTTGTGTCAATTTCATGTCTTATTTTATTTTTGTGCTGATTTCTGAATGCTAGCTAAGTGCAATTATTTTATGACACCAGTGGTCTAGCTTCTGTGGAAAGCATCTGAAAGATGCAATTTCAAACAGTAGTAGAAACAGTCTTGTTTCTTTTTTCGTGTTCAAACTCATCTCTGAATAGTAGCTAAGTGTGATGGTTTTCTTGCCTGCTAATAGCTCTGTAAAAAGGCATATGTCTGATACAGGGTTTAAACATGAGTAGACAGTCTTCGGTTCCTTTTGTTTTATAGTCTACA
>NC_056748.1:1104709992-1104759992 GCF_019279795.1 Protopterus annectens | reverse complement strand
GTTTGTCTCATCTTGTATTACTCATAACCTATTCTCCTCAGCAGCATTACTGTCTTCATTCATGCTTGTTTTACCTACGTCCTTAAAATTTAGTAATTGTTTTCCTGTGTTCCCATTACCAACACGTGAACCTCATTTCCTATTTTATTTTGTGCTTCATTCACCCTTGCTTTTCTTTTCCCATTTTTTAGGGTTTACCTTGTACTCCATTTGAATAGTGCATCGTCATTATAACGACCAAGGTGATCATTATTATCACCCCCTTTTTCCCCATTTTCTACATGGGATCAGGATATTGTACCTGTTATTGTCACCTCTGTTAATTCAGTGTGCCTCTCATGTAATCCATGATGTACAATAAATGTGCATTATTTTAACATCATGTAATCCATGCAGGATGTCTTTATTGTCACTTGCCTTCCTGTCTGTCTGAAATCATCTTCACTAAATCGACTTCTGCTTTCTTACATGTGTCTGAACTTCCATAATCTGTTTTCATTGACCTTTTCTGCAAATGGGACTACTTTGGCTTTTGCTCTGATTCCCTTATTTCACTGCTCTATGGTCACTTCCCAGGTTTCTGTGTCATACAGATGTACTTGTCATACTAATGCTTATTGTCCCTTACTTTTCAGCTTCCTTGGCATTTGTCTATCACAAACTACCCCAACACTCCATGCCAACTGGCTGCAGCACCTTGGATTCTAGCTTTGATCTCCAAAATTCAGAATTCCCTTCTATTCAACAACCCCTTCTCCACTTACTCATAGCTGTTATTCTGTTCCACTGTTTTTCTTTCTATCTCAATTTTCAAATTATTCTAATTTCTCCAGTTTTCTACAATGAAGTCAGTTTCATTCCATCTGCTTTCAGTTTTGCATTCCCATCCCCTATCATTTGCTGAACTTCCTGTTCAGAGTCTATTAGCAATATGACATCATCAGCATGTAGCAGCCTTGTTGATATCTCCCCTCTGTCTTGTCTGTTAATGTAGTCAATCAACGGTATGAGCAGACAGCAGTGGTCTCAAAGCTGAACCCCGATGCACACCCATTCGAATGGAGAACCCATCTGTGTTTGTGACTACCACTTGTACTTGTGTCACTGGATCCTTGCACATAGCCTACACTAAACTGACCAATGTTTCCTAAACTATGAAACATAACAGTACTGTCCAAATCAGCTTTCTTGTCACCGTGTCATACATTTTCCCCATCTCTACAAATTCCCAGTTGGATTCTTACCTCATTTCCACCATTATTTGTCTTAGTGTGCAAACATTGACTTGGCTGTGCTGCATTCTGATCTCACTCTGAACTGCTCATCTCCCATTTTACTTTTAACTATTCTGCATATTCATTCACCAAGTCACTTCATTTAAATGCTACAGTAACAGCAAAAATAATCCTCAAATAGATATGTTGGACTTTTATTTTGTTAGTCTGCCTACTATAGCACTCATTTCACTGCCCCTCCACCCAAAAAATCACATTGCCCAAATATAATAAAGCTCTCGTTTCCATTAATTTCTGAGCTCCCAGCCCCCTCCCATCTCTCAGCTTTATTTTCTTCATTCCACCAAAAAGTTTTCAACCAGTTTTTTCAAAGACAAAAAAATATATCCTGGATGTGCTGCTTCTTTCCTGAAAAACACATGCAGTCTCCTCTTTTTGTTAAAAACTAGCAACTATATTTATATATGTGATTGGAATGCATTAATTGATAATCAAACTGTAACTGGAATAACAGGCAGGTTAGGCCTTGTAGTACAACATGAAGCAGGCCATAGTCTGGTAGAATTCTGCAGAGATAATTCACTGATCATGACAAACTCTCACTTTCGGCAGTTTAAGTCATGGCTTTACACATGGATGTCAGTAGATGGCAATATCAAAGTCAGATTGACGATATGCTTTCAGTGAGAAATGGAAGAGCTCTATACATGCAAAAGCAAGGCCTGGAGTTGTCTGTGGCTCCAACTATAAGCTTTTTACAGCAAAGCTTAGGACTAAGTTAAAGGAAACAAGAAAACCATCCAGGCCAAATAGATGCAAACTCAATGACATTCCAAGTAGATATGTAGTGGAGATGAAGAATACATCGTTTTAGCACCTGAAGAACATATGGTCAGAAGTTTGTGATATTGTCCAGGAGATGGCAAAAATATTTTAAACAGAAAGAAGATTAAAAGGCAATACATTTGTCTACTGAGGCTTTAGAAGTGGTCAGTGAAACAAAAAAAGGGCAAATTACAATAAAAATTGGAAAATATGTGAAAGTGAATGCAGAGATTCAAATAGTGAGAAGAGAAAAGGAGGCATATTTAAATGCATGGTGCTAATAATGAAGAAGATATGGTAAAAACAAGAGATCCCTGTAAGATTGGTGATATTAAGGGAAATTTACATACTGAAGAAAGTAGATGGGAAACATTTGTGGCGACAAAGAGGTACAAGAGAGCTGCTTCTTTTAGCTGGTGATGATATTTACAGCTCTCCTCCTTGTTTACAAAATTCATTCCACCTCAGGGCTGTGAATGTCAAATGTGGAGGTTTAATAAGGACGTGGTTTATATCCTAAAACCATATTAATATAGACAAAAAAAAACTGACTAAGATTTCCATTGGTACTGTGGAACACTCTTGAGTTTGCCATTCTGTGGATATGATGTTAAACTTAGGTCCATCTTTTGGAGTTAACTCAGGGGGATATAAAATATCCAGTTGCACTTAGAAAAAGGTCTTTTATGGTATTTATTTATTTTATTTTACATATTTACAACACTGAGTTTATAAACACTATTTCTCTCACATTCCTAAAATATAAAATCTTCCTTTCAACCATATATTAAACTAAAGACACTCTGCAATATCTATTTTTCTTTTAGTTTTTGAATCATATATAAACCATCCAGATAAACTAGTTTAACAAAATTATAGAATTAATTAAACATTTTTTTTCTAAAGGATGACCTAAAATCCTCCATAACAAGCTAATTTATTTATTTATTTGTTTGCATTTGTTTACCAGGACAGTCCACTGGGCAGATGTGTGCCCATTTTCAGTGGAGGCCTGAAGAGAAACGCTCCAACAAACATGTACATACAATCAAAGATCGCAATGAAAAAATTACAAAGAAGTAAAATTTACAGCCATAGTTTAAAAAGTCAATAATAATTAATTTTGTTTTATAAATTACTGCCTGCCATTTTTCCTCACCCACTTTTTTTTTCCAAATCTTACTTCAAACAGTGAAATCTCATTCTTTGAAAACTAAATTCCCTTTATCATAACTGTTTCCCATAAAACCATTGATTTTTCCCTTTATTCATGTATCCATCTACCATCCTTAATAAACTACTTATTTTTATCTGCATTATTGTTATCCAGAGCCTGTCTCTCTCTTAAGTACTATCACATTTTCCGGTTATGATGAAAATTGGGATTTTACTGATCTTTTGTAATCAGTATGCTCCCTCAATCAAGAACAGCTTTCCCTGGGAAATGAACTACTTGGCCACCAGGGTGAACTTTGCCCTTTCCCCCAGTGTAGTGCATTCTCAAAGTTTGTATATTTAGTTATGGGGGTGAAGACCCTCCCACTCAGGTGGGTTTAATTTCTTCCACTGTTGTATTTTCCCTGGTGGCCAAGTGGTTTGTTTGCCAAGGAAAGCTGTTCAGCAGTCCGCAGTTTCACTTAACTGGAGATTCACTGAAGAGGAGTCAGCAATCTTGGATTCAAAGAAGTGTAATTTTGGTAATTAGAAGCAGATATATATATATATATATATATATATATATATATATATATATATATATATATATATATCTATAGGAATACATGCATTTGGTCACGCGACCAAATGACGAACGGCCGTTATTCTGAACTGTAATGTCGAAACTCGTAGGCATGAATGCTTGTAATGTCACACGCAACATCAAATTTGAAATTCCCAATTGTACTACCGCCGCAACAAGCGCTACCATGGGTCGGGAGGGCGTAATATTAGCCTGGCCAACATTCGGTAATTCCGGGTTCGGCATCTGAAAATTCAAAATATTGCAATCTTAGGATTCTGCTTTCGACATGTACGCATTCGGACATCAGTTGTTCACTCATATGCATGTAAACCATATATATATAGGTTTACTTCTAATTAAATTAAATAATTAGGAACAAGGGATTTTCCATCAAGAAATTCACTTCAAAACAACTGAAAATTATATTTGGAATCTGGGTAACCTCATAACTCTTGCTCACTCTTATAAAACTAAGAGAAGAGGAGTTATGATGACACTTTGGAAGAAGAATTGAGTTATCCTCAAATAATTTATAAATATGAAGATCAATATCATCTCTTCACTCTTATTACCTTAAAATGTAATAAGAGAACACGGCATTGGAAAACAGCTATTTGTTTCCTGGTATAGGAAAAATTATGCTTAAAAAACATCTACACCTCACTTATGAAGATAATTTAATACTAGGGGAGATTTCATTTGTATTCTGAGAAACTATGACACTACTAATAAAAGAATATTAACAATTACTCCTACAGCAAAAATCCTTAAAAATTGATTAATTCTTTTAATTTACTTGATACATTTAATATGAAGGATACTAAATCTTTGCTTTTGTTTTTTTCATTAGGATCATAAATATGGCACCCAAACAAGAATAGATAGAGCTTTAGTTTCCCATGATTTGAATTCTAGGATTTCTCATTTTTATATAACCCAATCTCCTATATCTGATATTGATGCCCTTATCTTTAAGTTACAAAATGTTTAAAATATTATCCCTTACAACTACAACCACAGCTTACATAACTAAAATCAAACATTTTAAACCATGGTTAATCTCAGAATTATTTTTTTCTTAAAAAATGCAATGCCAGATGTTAATATCATTATTATTTATTTATTATTTATTATTTTATTTAACATTTGTTTGCCAGGATAGTCCGACTGGACAACAAGTATCCGTTTTCAGAGAAGTCCTGGGGAGAAAAACTCCATAAGTTTACAGAGAGAAGAAAAATTTACAAAAGAGACATTCCAGAGTAGTATCATACAGATTGCAGACTTTACAGCCGTTAGTATACAATAAGAGGATATCCTCTCTTTTGGTTGAAAATACAAGTGCACAGAATATACAATGAGAGTAGATAAGAAGCTGGTAGAGCATTACAAGATATTTTACAACTGAATAAGAGTATATAAATGTTTAAGTTTTCCATGTATACATTCAAGCAAATATACATGCAAGAGTATACATACATATACAGGCATACACATACATACACACTAATATACTTATATATTTATATATATATATATATATATCTATATATATATATATATATATATATATATATATATATATATATATACACACACACACACACACACACACACACACACACACACACATGTACTTACACTCATATGTAGGTTATTGCTCATATGATTTGGGACTCCTTAAAAGCTTACATTTATGGTAGAATTCTTACTTGGTATAAGAATAAAATTAAAGAATGGGACTCAGAACTACAAAATATCCAATCTCAACTTCTAACAGCAAAATCAACATTTTCCAAAAATAATAATTCTGATAAAGAGAAACAGAAGAACTAAACAAGCAATATCTTGTCATTTTATCTCATCAATCAAACTTGGCAATGGAAATATTTAAAATGAATCCCTATTCTTTATCACATACACTCAAGCATAATTTATCAATAAGTTTTAAAATGCATTCAAAAACTAACAATATTGAAAAATAAGACACAAAGGTACTAACAAATGTCAAACATAGGAGACTTTCTGGACATATTTGTGATTCATGCAATTTGTTGAACAAAATAAGACAAGTTGATTACGATTTTCATTGCTTTATTATTTTATTACTTGTGACATTAAAAGTTTGTCTTCTGTCATCACACAAGAACAAGGTTTGTTATGGTTTGATGAGATAGTTAAACTCTATGAGGGATTAACTGAAAATTATGTAAATTTAATCCATGATTTCATGGAAATAATTTTGTCCAACAATTTCCTGGGTTTTGGGAACGAATATTATAAACTGTGTTCTGAGGTGGCCATGGGGCTATTTGTGCCCCTGTGTTTGCAAATGGCATTTTCTTAAGGTGAGAATTGATGTCTTTGTTTAAGTTTCCACTTTTTAAGCTTTGCAAAACTTATTATAGATATTTAGATGACGTGCTAATTTTGTGGCAAGGTACTATAGATCAATTTAATGAATTGTTGGGGCTGATGCAACACAGCACTGAGTTTCTGGATTTTACACACCATGTTAAATCCCAATGAAATTGCATAGTTGGATATTAAAATGCAACATTCACCAGCTGGAACTCTGGTGGATACTCTACAAAAGGTCTTACAGAAACAGATGCTTGGTGCCAGAGCCATGGGCTCAAGCTCAATGCCAAGAAATGTATAGCTATTCCCTTTGGGAAAAAACATGTACCCTTGAATTACCACATAGATGGCAGTACACTAAACACCGAAAGTGTGATAAGAGACTTAGGGACACAGGTGGACAGTGATCTCACCTTCGATAACCACATCGCCACAACAGTCAGAAAACCTTCTATGGGGCATACCTCATCACTAAGGGCTTTTCATCCAGAAAAAAAGGAGATCATTGTCCCACTGTACTCATCCCTCATTAGACCCATTATAGAATACAATGCCCTGTTTGGCATGTACCTCTCAAGACATCTGCAACAACTGGAAAGGCAGCAGAAATACCTCACTAAAAGAATCACAGGCCTAAAGCAGATGCCCTATGCTGACCACCTTAAAAAACTCCAGCTATACTCTGTCACATATCATGTACTCAGAGGCGATCTCTGCTTAACATACAAGGCCATGCCAAACCCAGAGCTGTTGGACATACTACACTTAAATAAATCCCAATCCCTCAGAGCCACATGTTCCAGGGATCTAAACCTTGTCATCACAATAAACAAAACATGCTGGAGGGATAGGTTCCTAACCCAGAGACTCCCCATACTCTGGAATAGACTGCCCATACATGTCAAGCAGAGGGCCTCTTTGGCCCTCTTCAAAAGGAACCTTGACGATTGGATGGGAGAAAGGAAATTCACCCCGGGGATCACATCAGTTGCCCTGCTAGACAGGGGTCCAGGGAAGTAAATAGTGTGGGAAGAAATAGCCAGGGAATTGTTATGGCTAGGCTTGTATAGGCCCTGGGGCCAACAGCCTAGTACCAACCTATGAACCTATGAATCTATGGAAACAGGGATATTTAGAAAGCCCACTTATTGTAATCCTTTTTTATTTTATTCTAGCTGCCTCCCATACCACCAGAAAAAGAGCATTATAAAAAGTAAGTGTATTAGGGTATCTAGATTGACATCAAATGACAACAGGTGCCAAGAACCTGTTTTATTTTTTTACAACAGTAGTTTGTTTTTAAACTTTTTTAAGCTGTAAAATAATAAACACTTTGTGGATACATGTGTTGGTCCCTTGGAGCACCTGGTTTATTTTATTTTTGGAATACTTACTGGGTTTGCTACCTTCTTGTCTTTTACTTAATTGTAATATTATAAACATAATAAAAATATCACTGATAAATGGAATAAACTTTTTGTGTCCACTGAAGAAAGATGATAGTTAAAAAAATGATTCCTCTACCCAAAGTAGTATATGTAGCTCAAACCCTATTTATTTTTTCCAGAGAAAACATATAGCTCAAGCCTTATCTATTTTTCCACAAGAAACATCTTAGTAATAACATAAATAAGCTCTTACTAAAAATCCTTTGGTTTCCTAACAGAAATAGAATAGCTTTTCTTCATCACATCAGACCATGGGTCCAGGGATGGATTAATTTCCCAAATACTGAAATCTATATCAAACCTAAAGTATTTAAAATTATCATGAATTGGGTAGATCCCAATTATATTTCTGTCTGGAAATCTTAACATTTTACTGTCTTACTAAATGATAATAATCTTTAGCTAATTTTTCCTTAAAAGACCAGACCAATAAAATCAGGTACTTTATTTGTTATATTATACAATATAATATTTATATACCTACAAAGTTTAACTTTAAAAACTCTATGCTTAACAATTAAAAAATATTCTTGCTAATGTTGACATTAAATCTAGTTTGAAGCATTAATTCAATTCCCTTTACCATTACAAATTTTTTTTGATGAAGTTCATATTAAAGAACTCAAAGTTAAAGAAATTCCTCAACTTATAAAGGATTTTGATTTGGAATCTCAAGATCTGTTACTGCTACAAAGTTTGATAGCTCATTCCCATGGCCTTTGTAAAATCCTTAGTAACTCATTTATTTTTAAGAATCCCCTAATTAATAAATTATGTATATGAAATTATCTACAATAAATCCAAAATTGGAAATCTAACTTCAAAATTATGCACAATCTTAATAAAATATAAGACAAAACCAAAAGATAAATATTGTAAACATATTACTGTAAGTCATATTTCTTGTTTGTCTCAAGAGAATAAACCTCATGTTTTAACATCCATCAAATTTATATCTTGGTCACAATACTGGAATATATACACCTGACAATTTTTTGGCTAGAGCATTCCTAACTCCAAATATGCTGGCTAAATTTGGTAATGCTAGGGATATCTCTTGTTGGAGATGCATGCAAGAATGCAAAGCTGATTGGTTTCACATTTTTTATAGCTGTCCTCTGTTAAAACAATTTTGACTAATTTCTATTATCAAAAAATTTAATTTAACTTAATGTTAATGATGGCTTTCCTTTGAACAAGGATAATCTTTTTCTGCTTTGGACTATACTTACAAGGAACAGTATTACTAAGGGATGGGAATCCACAGTTCCACCATTTTTGAAGATTTTTTATATTTTATTAAGGAAACCAAATTTCAAGAATATAGGATCCATCCTAAACCTTTCATCAACAATCCTGGGAAGAAAGTGATGTCTCTCATTGACATTCTCCAGCTAGATCCTGACTCTCTTTAATAAAAATTGAAGTTGTTTATAACTTTTATTTATTCATCTATCTAGGAATGCAATAAGTCTTTTTCAGGCCTTTGTGCATACTGTATATAGTTTATTTTGGATAAAATTATTTCTACTAGTTATTATATTTTTAGAATGTATTAATGTATTACCATCTTAACAGAAAAGATAAAAAAGTCTTTGAATAATAACAATTATTGACATCCTTTCTCTTTTATATGACATATATTTGCTTCCATAATATCTTTTACTCTTCCTTCCATTCACCTCTGCATTATTCTCATAAAAATTGTATAATCCATGTTATTTAACATGATGGGGTCACCATTTTTTTTATTTAGTTCTTCTCATTTTTCATTCACATAAATTTGAATATTCCACTACATTAACTCTTCACAAACTAAACATTCCTTCAACCATTCATTCATTAAATTTCAAAAATGTCCTCTTTCCCACTCCATTAATTTATTGTACATCTCACGCTCTATGCCATCTGGGCATGATGATGAATCAACTGTTAGTTTCTTAAGTAGTTTATCTAATTCACTAACAGTAATTTATTTTCAATTTCACCATTAACTCATTCTAGAAATGTCCTTACTTCCTATTGTCCCTTATTGTCCTTCCTTATACTGTTATACCACATGATATACTTCAGTTATTATAATTTGTTCTTGTGATGTTTTTACCTCTCCTTTTCCATTTCTTATCCCTGTAGTTATACTAATATGCAGACACCTCTTCTCCTTTGTAAATTATATCTGTGTCAAATCAGTAATGCCTCATTTTCCTTGATTTCTTTTACATATTTCTGTTTTCTATATCATACTTTCTTGCTTTAATCTCAAATTCTCTGACAGATTTTGAATATTTCCATACTTCACATTCGTTTCCTTTCTTACATCATCCTGCCACTGCAAAAAAAAAAAAAAAAAAAACAAAACACTTTTTATACAACTTTTATAGTTATCCTCCCACTCAGATTACTTTTTATAGAAGTCATTCGTGGTTATATGAGCCTACCATAACTGCAGCACTTCCCACTTTCCCATTACACCCCATCATTTTTCACTTTTTATTTCCTTTTCTGTTTTGATGTATTCTCTTTCTTCCATCATCTTTCACCATACTGTGGAATAGTCTAAAAAAATAACAACTCTATCACCACCTGCTACCCCCAAGCCTTCTGATAATACAAAATCATTTCAGATCCAAGTGCCCCCCTTCTATAAGTGCATGGACATTTGTTCCACACAGCTAATTTTCCATGATTTATCACTTCCTGTATTGTTTTACATATGTCCCTTTCTTTTTATGCCTTCCCTTTATTCATAATTAAAGTCCCTGCAATTATAATTTTCATCTTAACCATCCCATTGTCTAATATTTGATGGAAAATTCTCTGTCTCTCCTTACTAGTTGTATATGCATGCAATGCTATAATTCTATAAACATGTTCTCCTAACTCACCTCCATAACAGTTAACGTTCCCATCCTTACAAACATTATATATAGAATTTTCAGGGTTTTGTATACAACACAGTCATTCCAGAACAACTTTCACTTCCTAAGTTACAAATTATATTTCCACCCCACAATTTTTTCTGTTTGCTATCTTATTTCACTTGTCAGGAATCTTGCATCCTCTAACAGAATAACATCCACATTGCATTTGGCACACCATTCTAGTATCCCTGTCCTTTTCACAGTACGATAATAATACTGTTCATGTCCACTGAAAGCTTTCTAACATTGTTACATTTCCTTCATTAAAAGTTTAGCAGAGATATTTTTACTTTTTTGTTTTCTTATTTTTACTCTTTTTCTTGCTGAATATTTTTCTTGGGTTTATGTACAAATAATCCATGATCTTCAAAATCAGATTTTCTCTTTCAAGAACTTCAAAAAAATTCTAGTGCCAGTCCCTTCTCCTGACCTCTCTTCCTACATGCAAACTCTGTTCTACTTTTCCCCTCCAGATTTTGTTCTTTTTCTAAAATGTCTTTTTCAGGCTAGTTCACCTTCTCCCCAGCCTTCCGTTTTATTTCCTCATGTATGTTGTCTTCCCTTTCCTCTTCTTTATCACTCTTTAGGTTTGCGCTTGACAGTCCATTCAAAAGTGCCTCTTTGTAAATTTTCACAACCTGTCACAAACATTCTTGCTTTATGTCTTTTTGCCCCACATTAAGTACACTGTATCTTGTCAAAATAATCAATTAAATGAGAAAAGTCCCAAGAAATGAAATTAAATGTGATTTAGGCTGGCCAGCATATTTAAATATCCCTCTGTGATCAGCCACAAAAATAACACTTGTCAAGTAGTTCATGTTTTTTCTAACTTCAGTTTCCATTCACCAGCCTCCATTCCATTAGTTTCTCTCATTCCTAACTTTCCCAATGTTATCAACAATTTCACACAATCCCAGCATGCATTTTTAACATCTTTTTCTAGTTCATCAGTTCTATACAGCAAAGTATTCTTTTTTAACATTTAAATTATTATCAGAAAACAAATAATTTTTCCATGGATACATTTTCTTCTTTTTGTTACACAGACAACTCTATCTCTATATTTATTTATTTATTTTTTTTTATTTAACATTTGTTGACCAGGAAAGTCCGACTAGGTTCCACAGATCCTGTTTTCAGCGGAGGCCCAGGGAGAAATGCTCCAGATGTATAAAAGACATTCTTAAGCTTGAAATCCAAGAATAGTTACCAATTGTTCCATATAGAATTTGTCTATTACAATCTCATTTTTTGTTCTTACTGTCACAGCTGGACTTCTTTTTAAATTTTTTTTTTTTTTACATTCTGTTTCTGCACTCCCTTTTTGACTGTTGCATATGTTTTAACTATTACATTCTCTGCTGTCACAGAACCAGACACCATCACACTTTGTTACTGCTTTTCCTCTTTTACTTTCAGTCAGTGCTTCATAAGTTTTAACTGCTGCATTCCCTGCTGCCACATCACCTGGTTTCTTCTTCAGATTACAATTTTCAACAGCAGTTCTGTTAACTGCACTATCCCAATGGACTCATTTACTTCATTCTACATTGAGGCACCTAAATGCTGCTCATTTGTAATATCCAGCACACAGGAATCTTAATCTGCATTCTGATACTCCATATTGAGCAACATTTTCTCCAAATTCTCGTTTTCCACCTCCAAACTCTCTATAGCTTTTCTCTTTTCCTCCATGCTGCTTCAGCTGCTTCTTGTATGCCACTTCCTTTCTACTGTATGAGCCCTCTGGTGCCATCTAGCAGCTCCAAAGAGTAGGCAACGTTACCTAATGTCCTGCCCAAATTTCCCCTAGTCAGTATGAGTACCAACTCACACTGGGATTGTGAGTCTAATCCAATCTGCAAAGTATGAATAAATAAGTAAATACCCCTTCCTGGATTTCCCTCTGGCCAGAGACTTGGAGAAAGTTGACCATAAAAGTAGCAGGTTGAGCACAGATCATAGGACATTACTAGGCTATTGGCCCCGAAGCTCTTGTAAGCCTATCCAAGAGTTTAACCCATGTTTAGACTCTTGTCTATAGCATGACTCTTGTCTTGCTATAGACAAGTCTAAAACAATATTAAGTATTGGTTAGTAATGTGTTCCTTTAAGAGATGTTGGAGCAATTGTTTATGGACACATTTTTTTCAATATCTATTTTTTTTTTCGGGGGGGGGGATAAGATGATAATGGGTCTAATGTTATATACCTGGGTAGAAGTGTCACCTTTGTGAGAGTATGATATGGCATTTTTTCCAGTTAGGAATATAGGATTGACCTGTTTATATGGATGGAGAGTGGATATGCAATGTTGTTAGCAATTATGAGGTATTCTGCAGGAAGGTTATCTGCAGACGTAGCTCTCAACTACCCAGGCTTCCACAGAATATCCAAAATTTTGCCTCATATTTATGGTCTGTTCCTCATAAAATGTGTGATTTGTCTGGCAAATTGCTGAGGACTGAAGTCACTAAATAATGACATGCATTTGAGTTCCAGACTTCATATCCTTTAGAAAATGCATGCTAATTCACACTCAGTTATTCTAGCAACATTCTAAGCTTATAAGAGCAATATTAAAAATCTGTCCCTATGTTTTGCATTGTTGCCCCCCCCCCCCATTATTTTAAGATTTGCCCAGATTTCTTGTGGTAAGAAGTCGAGACTGCATAGGGTGAACATGGTTTAAGTTTGGATAATAATTTCTTTATGAAGGACGTGGCAACTGGTTTTAGTGTGAGTGTATTAGTGGATGGACACAGACGTTAGTCAGGGGAGTCAGGAAATGATTCATTGGTGAGGGAAGCTATGCTATCAATGAAGCAGGAGTTAAACTTGATGACTCTTTCTAAGGTGGGCTTATCAGGACAAGGGTTAAGGACATTTTTAGTTCCTGGGTGTAAAGTTTGTTTAATGAAGGACCAGAATTTTGCAAATCAGAATAGTATTTCTTCTTATCAAGGTTGACATTATTATTCTGTACGTTTTATGGTGCTTTATGTTTCTGACACTTTCCATGCCTTGACTCTGTTTTGAATAAAACATTTATTATTAAATATCGTGATGTAGACTGACTATGGAAATAATATGGCTGTATACCCTGAGAAATCATTTTCAAATTAGCGTATTAATATATTTACTTTGAATGGCATATATAAAGGAAATAATTATTGGCCAGTGGTATTGTTAGTTGATCAGATTATATCACAAATAAAAAGCAGATAAATCAACTACATAATTATAAACTCAAACAGGATGAAATATACATTTTACATGCAGAATAAGAACAGGATTAAACAATCACAGATTAAGAAAACTGATACTGGTTCAATGAAATGTTACAAAATACATTTTAATCTCCAGATGAACAATATAAAGTACTCCAATAAGTTGTAGTAGAAGTTGTTAGATTTGGTACTAGGTTTAATAAACTCGTTTTTTTCCCCCATAATACTACATTTTGCCACTTTGATAAATATTCAAGTCTTTCAAAAGAGATAAGTAGCAATTCTATGGTTTCAAGTCCTAATTTTATTTACTCTGAACATCAGTGATGGTTTCTTAAAATGTTTCTTCACCTAACTTAAGAAATACTCTTGAGTTTTACTGGAGTTAATATCAATGTTCTAGATTCCACTACTTTCAGATGCTGTATTAAAGGTAAACACAAAAAGTCATTATTCTAGCTCAGTTTTATATATTTCAGGACATTCTGAGCATGAAATGAATGAATCCAGTCCTGCATAAAGTAATGCCCAGGCTGAGAAAACTAAACAATGTACTTATGAGTACCACTGAAGGTGTTTATATGCAAATTCAGATTCTTTACCTTATAAATAAAACTTTGTTGCAAAATTAATGGAATATGTTGGAGGGATAGATATGCATCACAGAGAATACCCAGTTTATGAAACCGGCTTCCCCTCCAAACGAAGCAGAGCACTTCTGTTACTCTATTCAAACCTAACGTGGACAAATAGTTGGGTAACAGCAAATTTGCCCTTGGTTTACCACTAATGGCCCTCAAGGATAGGGAAAACATACAAAGACTTTGGGCTTACCCATGCAACCCTTACCATCTGGTGACATTGAAATACAAGCAATTTAAGATGAAAATTCCCAGATTTTGATTTGGATTTTTGTTGTATGATGTGATGTGTTTACCTTCCTCCGCTTGAGGAAAGTCATAAAATTTCATTTCTGAGTTGTCCTCTTGATTATGAAACCTATTTAAAGTAATCAGATTTTATTATAGAGTAAAATGCATGTGTATCTAATTTATTTATTTACGCATGTGTGATAATTCGGATAATCTGACTATATACAATACCATGAATTGAACTGTAATTTGCAAGGCTAGTGATGTCATTATTATCATTTAAGCTAGAATTAATCTCATTTTCACCTCTGTTATATTATCATTTCAGCTAGAATTAATCTCATTTTCACCTCTGTTATATTATCATTTCAGCTAGAATTAATCTCATTTTCACCTCTGTTATTCTACTTGACAAGGTCCCTCAGTATTTTATACTCAGTTTTATTTTATAAGCTGAAGCATCCATTTTGTAAATAAATATCTTCAGTGGTACTCATAAGTGTAGGCCATACTGGTGCAGTGGTTAGTGCTGTTGCCTCACAGCAAGAGGTTCTCCGGTTCAGTTCTGGGCTTGAGCCACTTCTATGCGGAGTCTGCATGTCCTCACTGTGGTTGAGTGAATCTTTAAAGACATGCAGGTAGGTGTGTGCGAGTGTGCATGTGCCTACTGTATAGATTGGGCACTGGACTGGCAACTTGACACTGTAAAAACACCACTGCCAATCAATCTGCGGACCGGTGATCTGCTGTGGTGACCCGTAATCAGGAAAAAACAAAAGAGTGACACTCATAAGTGTTGTTCATAACTTAGTTTTCACGCACTTTTGCCATCTCTGCATCTGATTGGTTGGGTAATGCCATCTTTACTCTTTTGTCCAAGACTATTTTCATTTTTTCCAATGAACCTGACTTCATCCATGATGTTTGTATCATACAAGTTACTGATCTCTGATCTTTTCCAATGAACCTGACTTCATCCATGATGTTTGTATCATACAAGTTACTGATCTCTGCCTCACGTATAGAGACTAAACAGACCCTTCTCTGTCAAACGTATTATAGACCTATTACATAGTCAGAAGTTAAGTAGTATCAAAAACACCCTCTCAAGGAACTTCAATCTCTTTTGCAAGATTAACAGAACATGTTAGAAGGAGAGGTATGTATCACAAAGAATGCCATGTTCATGGAACCAGCCTCCCCTTCACCTGAAGCAGAGCACTTCTGTTACTCTATTTAAACCTAATTTGGATAAATGGATGGGTAGCCAGAAATGTCCCCATGATTTAGCACCAATGTCTCAAGGCCCTATCCCTGTATTCTGTCTCCTACAGGCTTTTGAGGGGGGAATCTATGCCTGGCATACAGGAAATTGTCAGACCCCACTCTGATGGACCTCCTACATATCCACAAAACAAAAAGTACCAGAATTACCCATTCAAAAGACTTAAATCTTGCCTGTTATATAAATAGGACCTGCTGGAGAAATAATTATGTATCCCAGAGACTACCCAGTCTATGGAACAGGCTCCCCATCCATGTGAAGCAGAGTTTCTCCCTAATCCAATTCAAGTGCAACTTGGACAACTGGATGGGAAACCAGAAATTCATCCCTGGTTTGGCACTTATATCTCTAATGGACAGAGGTAACCTGTAAATAGTTAATCTCCCAGGCCCATGCTTACACTTAACAAGGGTATCAGAACTCTTCAAAGATTTGGGATGCATGGCTAGGCTTAAAAAGGCCCTTGTGGTCATTAGCCTAGTAAACACCTATGAACCTATGGCCCCCATGGATAGGGAAAACATAGAAATAACCCAACATATACATGTACCTTTGGAGATTCATTCTTGTGCTGCCAGGTAATGGAGATTCATAATGCAAAATGTAAAGGCTAAGATTATACCATGAGAATGTTGCCCTAGGCTTCTTAAGATCATCACAGGTCAATAGCTGAGTAAGTACCTATGAACCTATTTTTTTAAGTAAACAGTCCTCAGACATAATCACATCTGCGCACATACACACACATGCACACACACACACAAAGTGACAGTCTGTCTCACACACATATACACACAGAAATAGCAATATCTATCTTTCTAAAAATATTTATATATATATATATATATATATATATATATATATATATATATATATATATATATATATATACACAAATATAAGCAAAGGTCAAAAAGGAAGATATACATGGGAAAGGGTGCTTCTGTGGGTTCATTCTTGACAGGAATTGCATCTTTCTCTACTGGGCCACATATGGAGGTTTGCTTCTCCCCAGCTTTTTTACATTTTCAGACATATTTCTACCCCATGACCCCTGGCTGAAGATTGGCACATTAATTTGGTGCTTTTATTTGGGGTGGGAGGAATGAAAAAGATTAGACAAACAATCAGAGTTGCGTTCACGTATACCTTAGACTTTGGGACCCCAGCCTTGAGACTTGTTTTCTAAACCCATCCTCTAGATGGGCTATTAAACGAAAGATACTCCAGTCAATCTCTTCTTAGGGTCTGAGATTGTATCAGAAATGTCTCCCTCGACACAAACTTCAGCACTCTATATCATAAATTCATGTACCCCTTCAAGATCTTCCTAAAATTCTCACCTGCTCTGAGATTTTGAGATCACCTACAGCTTTTGGGGGGAATCCCCACTTTTTAGTAGAAGGATCTATTGCCAACCAGGAGTGGAGCAGGAGGGGTATTCATTGGCTTTCAGATTTAGTTTCCACTATAGAGAGCAAGCAAACCGTTGATTCCTTTGAGGGCCTGCAAGGGGTATGGCAATTAATGAAAATCCCTTTTGGAGGTTACCATGGATATGATTTATGATAAGTTCATCCATTTCTTCTCTCATATCCCACCTGTATAATGTGAGCCATGCTGAAAATCCATATATGAGAAGTTATTAAAAGTACCAGTATTTATTTTTATCTTCCATTTTAAATAAAGTATAGTTGTGTCAGTTAGCACTTTGCTTTCTAATACTGGGGTCTATAATGCTGTGTAGGCCATAGATTATTTTTTAAATAACATTAAGTTTCTTCAGTAATTCATATATATAAATATATATATATATATATATATATATATATATATATATATATATATATATATATATCAAAACTTATTTTTTTATACATCAACCTTATCTGAATCCAGGTAATAGCATGGCCAAAGGTTTGGCTTCTGTTATTCAACATGCAGGTTGTGGCTTTCCCAATCCCACTGCTATCCAAAGGTTTTCGGATTGTCCTTTAATTTTTAAGTCTGGTCCTTTACAGCACAGTAATCATTATATGGGAATGGCATTGCCGTGGTCTACCCCTAATAAGAGTCTTCTGAAAGACAAATGGGGGGTTTGGTTACTTCAGGATTCTGCAGTAGTCAGGACTTATATAGTCCTCTTAAGGAAGGCACCCTTCAATCTTTCAGTTGATGGGGGACTAAGAAGTTGGCTTATCTATAAAGGTGGGCTCTCGCTGGGTACACTTTCACACCTGAGGAGATAGCATACAGTTGTTTAAAAATATTGTTAATGTCACGATCCTTTTGTGGTCAAGATTTGTAGCTGCTATACTCTTGCATGAAACTAGAACTTAACAGCATTCGGGAACTGCTTAGCAAAATGTTGTTAAGCATATTTATTACATCAGAGATGTGTTAACACCATTTTCTATTTCCCAAATTCAGAACATAATTCCAGCACTCTATGTACAATACATGAATAAAGGAGTTAATTAATAAAGGAGTTAATTAATATGTAGATACATATTAAAGAAAAAAATGACTATGCTTTCTCTATGAATAATTAATATTTGAGCTTTCATTAAAATATGCAGGACTAAATGCACATGCCTATAACTTTTTTCTAACTATGCCAGAATGAATTGTATTAAAGGAATGGTTTGCCTGCCTCTATTGTTAACAGACTGCTGAAAAGCATATTAGTTTTCTAAGGACTTTTTTCCTTTCATGTGAGTTTTTTTTTGTTACTGACATGACTCAATCTGTTTTTTTTTTTCCTTTTCATTTTAATAGTTGCAACAAATGTTTCAGCAAAACAATCGACATTATTATATGCTGTGCTCAATGTCCTGGATTCACTTCTAAAACATTTTGTTTTATATAAAATACTACTTTTGAAAAGATTTAGCATTTACATGCACGAATAAAATAATTTTAACAAATCTACTATTATAGTCATTCTGTGATGTGTAATTTTGCTTCTGTTTATTCATTCAGCTAATTTCTTTGATATAACAGAGAAGAAATGTATTGCTGCAGACATATTTTGGTAAATTGTATGCACTTATACACATTTTTCTCCACAGCGTGCCTCAAGTTCCTAGGGTTACAATGAAATTTTAAGTGAAGCCAAACATATTCAACATTAGTTAAAGAATGTTATCAAATGCTGTTTGACACTCTAGTTACTTTAGAAAATATAAAAAAGTAAAATGAATTGCAAGAAAATTATATTTACATCAAACCAGATGTAAAAATTGAATTTTTAAATTAGTCTTATTTTAAGATTTGGGAGACTGACTATGTTCCTTTTAAGTTACTTAGTTAATAACATTTATGGAATGACAGAGAGATTTTATTTTTATTTATTTATTTTCCACTTGTTTACCGGGTTAGTCTGACTGAACACAAGGTGACCATTTTCAGCAGAGGCCCGGGGAGAAAAGCATCAATTACGGACATCTCCAAGAATGCATGGATCATGCAATCCCAAATAAAACCAAGACCCTCTCCACCAAGGGCAGGCGTCCTGTCTGGTGGACCCCAGCCATAAACAAATTGTATAACAAAAGAAGGAAGCTACTGCACGACAGTTACGATTATGTAGCCCAGGCCAGTATGACCCTGACCCTGAGCAGCATCTTACCCTCACCAAGAATGATGCCACAGTACAAAGACAAAATGATCAGTTTTAACAATTGGCTTAATTACTGGTGTCATTCTAAGGGGATCCAGTGTCTGTCTGCTTGGGATGACATGCTTGACAAGCCACGCTGCTTCGCAATGGATGGCTTGCACCTGTCACCCCTGGGCTTCCGGATATTGGCCAAGGCTCTTGCCACCGCCATAGTGCCATTTTTAGGCAAGGCTCAAATGACAAACCTACCTCCCTAGAAAACACAAGTGGAAAAAACTAAGGGTAATGCTGCTCAATGCCAGAAGTCTAAACCTCAAGATGCACGCCCTCGAAGCCCTCCTCAGTATGGAGAACATCGATGTCTGTGCAGTGACTGAAACCTGGTTCAAGGCTCCTGAGAACACCCCAGCACTATCAGGTTTTACCTCATATCATGCTTTCCGGCCCCAAAACTTGGACCGAACCACAAAAGGAGGGGGAGTATCCATTTTCATCAAAGATACCTACACCTCCAGGTTAGTGGCAATGCACAAAGCATCGGAGACTATCCAGGTGCAACTAACCATAGGCAAAACTGCCTTACAGTTTGTAGCATGCTACAGACCACCCTCTCAAACTCAGGAACCCCCACAGGCTTCCTGAAGACACTGGAGAGTATGAATGTCTCTCCAAATACCATCATTTTGGGGAGACTTCAACTACCCAAACATAGACTGTGAACATTATTCAAGCCCCAACACCCTAGCTCAAAGGTTCCTAGAATTCATAAACTCAAATGCAATGGAACAACTAGTCACCATTCCCACAAGAGGAGACAATATACTAGACCTGATCATCACAAACATGGGGACAAAATGCTCCACACAGGAAGTACATCCCTCTTTGGTAAGATCAGACCATAAATTAATCTCACTGGAAATCCACATCCCGCACCCACCCCCTGCACAAAAGACCACAGTGAAGAACTTCTCAAAAGCAAACTTCACACTTCTTAAGACTGAAGTGGTATCTTTCAAGGCCCCTGGGCCAGTGGAAACCACAACCCACACTGTTGAATCTTTTGCAAATGCCTTCTATGGGCACCTTCAAGAATGCATGGATCATGCAATCCCAAATAAAACCAAGACCCATTCCCCCAAAGGCAGGCACATGGTCTGGTGGACCCCAGCCATAAACAAACTTTACAACAGAAGGAGGAAGCTACTACATGACAGAGCAAAATCCCTAAAAGGGAAGGCATCTCTGATCAGTACTAGCAAAAAACTACGATCACTCATAAAATCATCCAAGGCCAACTTTGAGAGAAAAATCGCAAAAGACACAAAAGACAATCACAAGGCCTTCTTTAGCTATGTTAGAAACCTGGGTGGAAACTCCCAGATATGCTCAGAGTTAGTCCAAAATGACACAAAATACACTGAACCCACTGACATTGCCAACATTCTGGCAGACAGGTTCAGTGCAAATTTCTCCTCCCTCCCCCAAAAGGAGAAATAACCATCCCAGCAGAGTGTAGCCTCCCTAACATCTCAGATGCCCAGGTGAGAGCCGCCTCTCTAAAGCTAAAACACAGCATCAATGGGACAGGATGGTGTCCCGGCTGTGTGCTACATGAACTCCAAGAGGAACTAAACCCACACATAAGGCTGCTGTTTAATCTTAGCCTTACTACAGGATACGTACCCAAAGAGTGGCGTGACGGCAACAGTGGTCCCACTTCACAAAGGCGGTGCTTCTACGGACCCTGGAAATTACCGCCCATAAGCTTGACGAGCCTGGTCTGCAAAGCTATGGAGAGGATCATTATGGAACTCATAAACAAAGACATTGGGGACCTACAGACATTGGATCCTACCCAATTTGGCTTTGTCAAGGGCAGATCCTGCCTTTTGAACTTGGTCGACTTTTTTGAAACAGTCACTAAGGCCATTGATGAGGGCAAGGCAGTTCACACAGCCTACCTTGACCTTGCAAAAGCCTTTGACACAATACCCCACTCGGGCATCATAGACAAACTCACCAGCTTAAATATAAACTCATATGTCACAAGATGGGTTGCAAACTGGCTCAAGGACAGAACCCACAGGGTCAGAGTTGCTGGAGCTATGTCAGACTCTAAGCCAGTCACAAGCGGTGTCCCACAGGGCTCAGTCCTGGGACCCCTCTTGTTCGGCATTTATTTTTCCGAGGTACAGGCAAACATAGGAGGATTGTGGCTGACAAAATTCGCAGATGACTGCAAACTGGGTGCCATAATTGATACTCCAGCGGACACAAACATCCTTCAGAGAGGCCTCATAGAAACGGATAATTGGTGCCAGAGCCATGGCCTTAAGCTGAACGCCAAAAAATGTATAGTCATACCCTTTGGGAAAAACAAGGTACTGACAAATTACCACATAGGCGGTAATCCATTAAGTGGAAGAGGTAATCAGGGACCTAGGGACCCAGGTTGACAGTAACCTCTCATTTGACACTCACATTGCCAAAGTGGTTAGGAAGACCTTCTATATTGCCCACCTTATCATGAAGGGTTTCAAATCTAGATCAAGAGAGGTCATTGTGCCCCTGTACTCTTCTCTTATCAGGCCAATGATTGAGTACAATGCCCCATTTGGGATGTATCTCACCCGACACCTGCAGCAGTTGGAAAGACCCCAAAAGTTCCTCACCAAGAGGATAAAGGGTCTTAAACATATGTTATATGCTGCCTGACTGAAAAAACTCCAGCTCTATTCAGTCGCATACCGCCTACTCAGAGGTGATCTGTGCCTGACGTACAAGGCCATGTCCAATCCTGAATTAATGGACATGCTCCACCTTAGAAAATCCAAATCCATCAGAGCCACTAGAACAAGTGACTTAAACCTCAACACAGAAATAAATAGAACGTGCTGGAGGGACAGATTCATAACCCAGAGGCTCCCTACACTCTGGAACAGAATCCCAGTCCATGTTAGGCAGAGCCCCTCACTGACTCTATTCAAGAGAAATCTCGACGAGTGGATAGGAGATCGTAGGTTTACCCCGGGGATCATCTCTGTGTCACTACTAGACAGAGACATAGTAAACTAAACCCTAAAAGGGCATAGTATTCTCATCCTAAGGGGTGGTGTAAGCCACATACACTCTGGCTAGGCTTATAAATGCCCTAGGGCAGATAGCCTAGTACGAACCTATGAACCATAAAGAGAAGGTATCTCTGATCAGCACTAGTAGAAAGCTACCTTCTCTCATAAAAACATCCAAAGCCAACTTTGATAGAAAAATCGCTATGGACACTAAAGATAACCACAAGGCCTTCTTCAGCTATGTTAGAAATCTGGGCGGAAACCCTCAGATATGTTCAGAGTTAGTTCACAATGACAAAAAACACACTGAACCCACAGATATTGCCAACATTCTGGCAGACAGCTTCAGTGCAAATTTCTCCCCTCCTTCACCCCCAAAAGAAGAAATACTTATCCCAGCTGAATGTAACCTCCCTGTAATCTCAGATGTCCAAGTGAGAACCGCCCTCAGCAAAGCCAAAAACACAGCATCAATGGGACCTGACGGTATCCCGGGTTGCGTGCTATGTGAACTCCAAGAGGAGCTAAACCAGCACATAAAAATGCTATTTAACCTTAGCCTTACTAAAGGATATGTACCTGAAAACTGGCGTACAGCAACAGTAGTCCCACTCCATAAAGGAGGCACCTCTACTGACCCTGGTAACTACTGCCCCATAAGCTTAACCAGCCTGGTCTGCAAAACTATGGAAAGAATCATTATGGAACTAATAAACAGAGACATTGGGGACTTACAGACACTTGATCCCACCCAGTTCGGCTTTGTAAAAGGCATATCCTGCCTTTTAAACCTGGTTGACTTTTTCGAAACAGTCACTAGAGCCATTGACGAGGGCAAAGCAGTCCATACAGCCTACCTGGACTTGGCTAAAGCTTTCGACACAATACCCCACTCTGGCATCATAGACAAGCTCAACAGCTTAAATGTAAATCCATATGTCACAAGATGGGTGGCAAACTGGCTAAAGGATAGAACCCATAAAGTCAAAATCGCTGGAGCCATGTCAGACTGAAAGCCAGTGACAAGTGGTGTCCCACAGGGCTCTGTCCTGGGACCCCTCTTGTTCGGCATTTATTTCTCAGATGTGAAAGCAAACATGGGAGGGTTGTGGCTGACAAAGTTCACAGATGACTGCAAACTAGGCGCCATAGTCGATACACTAGCTGACACATACATCCTACAGAAAGGCCTCACTGAAACGGACAACTGGTGCCGGAGTCATGGACTTAAACTAAATGCCAAAAAATGTATAGTCATCCCCTTTGGGAAAAACAAAGTGCCCACAAATTATCACATATTTGGTAACCCACTGAGTACGGAAAAAGTAATCAGAGACCTGGGGACCCAAGTCGATAGTGACCTCTCATTTGACACCCACGTTGCCAAAGTGGTTAGAAAGACTTTCTACCTTGCCCACCTTATCATGAAGGGATTCACATCCAGATCAAAGGAGGTCATTGTGCCCCTGTACTCCTCCCTTATCAGGCCCATGATTGAGTACAATGCCCCATTTGGTATGTACCTCACCCGGCACATGCAACAGCTAGAGAGACCCCAAAAGTACCTAACCAAGAGGATCAAGGGTCTCCAACATATGTCATATGCTGCCAGACTAAAGAAACGCCAACTCTATTCAGTAGCATACCGCTTACTCAGAGGTGATCTGTGCCTGACGTACAAGGCCATGTCCAATCAGGAATTGATGGACATGCTCCACCTCAAAAAATCCAAATCCATCAGAACCACGAGAGCTAAAGATTTGAACCTCAGCACAAATATGAATAGGACATGCTGGAGGGACAGATTCATAACTCAGAGACTTCCCATACTCTGGAACAGAATCCCAGTTTATGTTAGGCAGAGCCCCTCACTGACTCTCTTCAAGAGAAATCTTGACGAGTGGATGGGAGATCGTAGGTTTACCCCAGGGGTCATCTCTGTGTCACTACTAGACAGAGGCACAGTAAACGAATTCTATTATGTAAGGGGGTCTTCACTGTGTCACTACTAGACAGAGGCACAGTATTCTAAATCTATTTTATACACTTTTGTACCATTACATGGGGTGGCGAAAGCCACATCACTATGGCTAGGCTTATAAATGCCCCAGGGAAGATAGCCTAGTACCAAACTATGAAACTATAAAAAATGATAAAAATAATAAAAATAATTAAAAAAATTTATAAACAGAGCTATTTTATACAAAGAGCACAGAACATATAAAAGGAGTAAAAATCAGAGTTTTACAAGTAACGCAGCATACAGTGGTTAGAATATTGAAAAACAATTAAACAAGATATTATACAACAAATATAGAATTGCTTGAACATAAATTCAAAAAGAAGTTTCCATAGACAAACAGAGTCATAAACTAGAAAGCATAACTATAAAGGTGGCCTAAACACCTGGTTCACAGTACTATGCACTAAGTGAAACTACACAGTACACCTTTGGTCTAAGGATGCTGAAAGTCAGGAAGAGGTGAAATTAGTCTGGTTCTGTACAGGAACATATCTAAGCTTTGAATAGGAGATCTTTTAGTAGGGATTTGAAAGTATGTTTATTATTTAGACATCTAATGCCAGGGGGAGGTAGAGAGTTCCAGGCCTTAGCAACTGCATAGGAATAAAGAGATTGGCCTGAGCTATGTAGGCAATTGGTAACAGTCAGTAGGGCAGTATTGGAAGATCTTATTATCTGCTTAATATCAGAGCTTTGGCCGGCTAACATCTACCTGAAATCAGCTGGACGTATAAGTGAATTGAAGTACACTTTTATCTGCTCTTTTGCATATAGTACTGTATTTAATTTGTTTATTTGTGTTTTTCACTGAATATTAACGCAACTGAAGTTGTGGCTGTCTTTCTACAGTTAGTTCCCCACCTACCCTCCCTGTTCTTGTTTTGGTGTTAATGTTGGTGGCTTTGAAATTGCCCGCCCCTCTTGTAGATTTGTATTCTGATACTCCTTCTGGGCCCATCTCATTTGCTCACTCAACTGAGTGCAGTGAGATCATATTCTGATTTCAGGCACTCCTACTGTGTAAAAAGAGAGCATTTGGGAAGGACAACCCCTGTAGCCTCTTAATCCTGCTCTGTTCCCTCCCTCAAAAAAAAAAAAAGATATATATATATATATATATTTTTTTTTTTTTTTTGTTTATTCAGCTGCTCTTACTGTAACGGTCTTAGTTGCTCTTCTGCATGCAGTTATCTGTTCATAGGTTCATAGGTTGGTACTAGGCTATTGGCCCTAGGGCCTATACAAGCCTAGCCATAACAATTCCCTGGATATTTCTTCCCACAATATTTACTTCTCTGGACCCCTGTCTAGCAGGGTGACTGACATGATCCCGGGGTGAATTTCCTATCTCCCATCCAATCATCAAGGTTCCTTTTGAAGAGGGCCAAGGAGGCGCTCTGCTTGACATGTATGGGCAGTCTATTCCAGAGTATGGGGAGTCTCTGGGTCAGGAACCTATCCCTCCAGCATGTTTTGTTCATTGTGATGACAAGGTTTAGATCCCTGGAGCGTGTGGCTCTGAGGGATTTCTTTAAGTGGAGCATGTCCAACAGCTCAGGGTTTGACATGGCCTTGTATGTTAAGCAGAGATCACCTCTGAGTAGACGATATGCCACAGAGTATAGCTGGAGTTTTTTTAGATGGTCAGCATATGGCATCTGCTTTAGGCCTGTGATTCTTTTAGTGAGGTATTTCTGTGGTCTTTCCAACTGTTGCAGATGTCTTGTGAGGTACATACCAAACGGGGCATTATACTCTATAATGGATCTAATGAGGGATGAGTACATTGGGACAATGGCCTCCTTTTTTCTGGATGAAAAGCCCTTAGTGATGAGGTGTGCCACATAGAAGGATTTCCTGACTGTTGTGGCGATGTGGTTATCGAAAGTGAGACCGTTGTCCACCTGTGTCCCTAAGTCTCTCATCACACTTTCGATGTTTAGTGTACTGCCACCTATGTGGTAATTCATGGGTACATTTTTTTTTCCAAAGGGGATAACTATACTTTTCTTGGCATTAAGCTTGAGCCCATGGCTCTGGCATCAGGCATGTGTTTCTGTAAGGCCCTTTTGTAGAATATCCACATCATTTGGGGATTCAATAATGGCTCCCAGTTTGCAGTCATCTGCGAACTTTGTTAGCCAGAGTCTGTTAGTGTTGGCCTGTACTTCAGAGAAGTAGATGCCAAACAAGAGTCGTCCCAGGACTGAACCCTGAGGTACTCCTCTTGTCACTTGTCTGGAGGTGGATTTGGAGTCAGCTACTTTTACAGTCTGGGGTGACGTAGGGATTTATGCTCAGCTTAGTAAGTTTATCTATGATTCCAGGTTGGGGGATGGTGTCGAAGGCCTTGGTGAGGTCCAGATACGCTGTGTGGACCGCCTTACCCTCGTCCACAGCTCTGGAGACTGATTCAAAGAAGTCAATCAGGTCCAGGAGACAAGATCGGCCCTTCACAAACTGAAACTGGGTGGGGTCTAGTGTTTGAAGGTTGCCAATGTCTTTGCTTATAAGTTCCATGATAATGCATTCCATGCCCTTGCAGATCAGGCTCGTCAGACTGATGGGACGGTAGTTCCTGGGATCCAAGGTGGATCCCCCCTTGTGGAGTGGGATAACTGTAGCTGTGCACCACTCAGTGGGGACAAAGCCTGAGGTGAGGCTATAATTAAACATGACACTTAGGTGAGGTGCCAGTTCATTTTGTAGTTCATGTAGTACACAGCCTGGGATGTCATCTGGTCCCATGGATGCTGTATTCTTAGCTTTGGAGAGTGCGGTTTCTACCCATGTGGCTATGATTACCAGAATTTGGCCGTCTTTTGGTATTGAGATGGGCCCTTTAGGGGGTGAGAGGGGGTGAAGTTGGCACTAAATCTATCTGCCAGGATACTGGCAATATCCTTGGGATCAGTATATTTAATGCCATTCTGTTGAAGCTCAGAGCAGATCTGAGCATTGCCATTTAGATTCTTGACATAACTATAGAATGCCTTGTGGTTGTCTTTGTAATCTTTGGCAATTTTATTTTCGTAACTAGCGTTTGAGGATTTTATGAGGGATCTCAGCTTCTTACTGAGGCTGGCGAGGGAGTTTTTTGCATCCTGGGATTTTCCTCTTTTCTGCAACAGTTTTTTCCTTCTGTTGTATAGTTTGTTTATAGCAGGGGACCACCAGATTGGCTTTGTTTTTTTGGAGGAGAGCATCTTGGTTCTATTTGGGATGGCACCATTCATGCACAAGTGGATGTGCTCGTACAGTGCCTTAGTGTAGGATTCTGCAGTCGAACTTTCAGATCCCGTCTGCATGGGTGTCATGAAGTTTTTCACTTCTGACTTCAGTAGCATGAAGTTGGCTTTGGAGAAGATTTTTAAGGAGGTTTCCTTATTCGGGGGTGGGGGTGGGATTTGGATGTCAAGGGTGATTTGCTTATGGTCAGACCTGACCAATGAGGGGGTGACCACTGGTGTGGAGCATCTATCTCCCATGTTGGTAATGATGAGGTCTAGGATATTAGAGCCCCTGGTGGGACAATGGATTAGTTGATCCAGGGCGTTGGAATTTATGAATTCCAAGAACCGTTGAGAAAAGGAATTGGTACCCGAGCAGTTTTCCCAGTTAATGGCAGGGTAGTTGAAATCACCCAGTATTAGGGTGTTTGGTTGTATCTTAATATTTTTAAGTATGTTTAGAAAGGTGTAGTGAGAATCTTGGGGGCATTGTGGGGGATCTGTAGCAAGCTACAATTTAGATTGCAGTCTTACCTAGTGTTAGCTGCACCTGGAGAATTTCAGATGCATTCTGTTGGGCAACTAGCCTGGAGGTGTGAATATCCTTGGTGAATATGGACACTCCTCCACTTTAGTGTTTCAGTCTTGGTTTTGTGGCTGAAAAGTGTGGCAAGAGTTGTAGCCTGGTATTGCAGGGGTGCTCTCTGCAGCCTTGAACCAAGTCTCAGTTAATGCACAGATATCGATGTTGTCCATTTTAGATGTGCCTCAAGAGAGAGCATTTTGAGGTTTAGACTTCCAGCACTGAATAGCATTACCTTCAGATTTTGCATGCTTGTATCTGTTACGGTGGTGGTTTTGTCCTTTGAACCTTGCCTAAAAAAGACACTATAGGGGTGGCAAGAGCTTTAGCTAGTAACCTGAATTCCAGGGGTGACAGGTGCAGACCATCTCTGGCAAAGCATCGTGGTTTGTCGATCATGTCTTCCCAGGCAGACAGATACTGGATCCCCTTTGAATGACACCAAAAGCTTAGCCTATTGTTGAAGTCAATCATTTTGTCCTTATACTGTGGTATCATTCTGGGCGAAGGCAGGATGCTACTCAGGGCTAGGGTAATACCCGCCTGGGCCACAGGATCCGAGAGCTCTTCCATGCCTCTTTTCATGTAGTCCAGGGAGGTACATCTCAAGTCATTCACTCCAGCATGGACAATGACAGAGTTGTATATGTACTTGTTATGGCGTGACTTGAGTGCATGCATTATGTGGCGGATCCTGGCACCCGACAGGCAACTGACTGTAATTTTCTCCTTGTTCAGCCTGGTGAGTGGGACATCAGTGTGTCTGACTATAGAGTCACCTATGACTAAATTGTTGGGTACATTGTCTTGCCTTAGGGGCGGTTGTTGAGTGGCACACTGGTGTTGTGAGCTATGTGTCACTTTGGTTGTGACTGGTGTTTGTTTGCTTTTCAGCTTCGGAGGTCCTTGTTGCTTGGGCAGGTTAATGTTAAGAGCCTCCGCATATGTGGATTTAGTGTTGCTATGTGTGGGTGTTGATGGTGTGGGTTTTGAAGGGCTATGAGTTGCTTGAGGTGTAGTGCAGGTGTTAACCTTCTCCTCTTGACTGTCTAGCACAATCTTGGCTGGAGAGAGCTTTGCTTCCAGTTTGGCTATGTAAGTGCATCTCTCAAAGGTTGTAGTGTTGGGTGGTAGGAGGAGAGGGTAGTCTGTGTACAGGAGGCAGTTGCCGCATTGCCCCAGTATGCCCAGATTCACCAGGTGGACAGGAGAAATCACTGGAAGCTGACCCTTGGGAATGCTTGTTTAGGTGCTTTTTTTGTAAAGAATAAGAGCTGTTTTCCCTTACCTTTGCAAGGTACTTTGCAATTATAGGCTGTTTAGTGCCTAAGATTCATTTCTCCTTATTGACAAGGAGAGTTGAGTGCTTGTATCAGTTTCAGGTTTCCTAGTGCTTTCTAGCAGGTTCTAGAGCAAGTGCAAATCACAGGGGTTCAGATTTTAGTGCTACTACTGATAAACCAGCTAGTTCTAAGGGAAAATTTGAAGAGCAGACTTTCTGGCACCTGGAATAGTTTAACTGTAGCCTTACGGTGCTGCACGATGTGAAAAATGTGCCAACACATGCGTTTTTAAGCCAGAAAGTTGAAAGGGATAGAAAGCAGCCCAAAAAGGCTAATAACATTACAATTTCAGAGCTGGAAACCACTCCTCTAGCGTTAGATAGGCAGTACAATGCTCACCACTCCCACTGATAAGCAGTAGGACTTCTCTCTACCACAGAAAGGTCTGGATAGCTCTGAGCACAGAAAATAAAGTCCTGAGACAAGCAAAGCCTGGGATCTGGACTGGCCAAGAAAGGTGGGAAACGAGCAAACAAGATAGTATTTTTTTTTTTGTTAAAAACAGGCTAAACAATGCAATAATACAGTAAATAAACACAGAAAAGGCTAACACACTTGAGTGTGTAGTCCTAAATAGTAAATGCAATTAAAACTCTACAAAATTAGCACTTTAAAACTTTTTAAATGAAGCAAGGCAAGTGCACAACTGAAAAACGATTTGAGAGGCAGCAATACAGCAGAATAAGTAGCTAGTCTACATATACAGAGAAGTCTATATATATATACAGAAAAGCAGCTAAAACACACAAACAATTCAGATGCAGTGCAACCTAGAGCACTTGAGTTGTAGCAATATTAAGGCAATACAGTTATAATAAATGCTCTAAAATATACTCTAGATTTCCAAAATGTTTGAGAAGCACAGTTCAGTCGCTCTTACTCTGCACTTATTACTGCTTGTTAGTAGCCTTCTAATTTACTGCCTTCTGCACTTGTTTTTTAATTTGTTAATTTATTTGCATTTATTTGAAATGTATTTGCCATAGTGTTGCATCACACTCGGGTGTGCTGGCCTGCACTACAATTTGAATTGTATTTACTGCTGTTTTAGCTGCTTTTCTGCAACAACAAAAAAAATTCCAAGCTTGTTTCCTGCCTTTCCTGTAACTAGTCAAGTCCAGATACAGACTTGCTGTATCCAGGACTGTTGGTAAGCTTCTGAGCCCCCCAAGCCTTTCTGTGTTGGAGGGAAGCCTTCTAGCTTACCAGTGGGAGTGGTAAACACTAGGTAGCCTATCTACCACGGGAAGAGTGGGTTTTGGCCCTGAAATTGTAGTTCATTGGCTGTTTGGGCAGTTTTTCCATCTCTTTCTACTTTCTGGTTAAAAGCCCGTTTTGTGTTTGGTCCATGCCTTTCCTATAACTAGTGTAGTCCAGGTACGGATTTGCTGTATGGAGGACTGTTGGTAAGCTTCTGAGCCCCTCCAAGCCCTTCTGTGTTGGAGAGAAGCCTTCTAGCTTATCAGTGGGAGTGGTAAGCACCAGGTAACCTATCTACCACATGAGGAGTAGTTTCTGGCCCAGAAATTATAGTTTATTGGCCATTTGGGAAGCTTTTCCATCTCTTTCAACCTTCTGATTTAAAAGTCTGTGCTTGCGCTTGTTTCCTGCCTTTCCTGTTACTAGCCTAGTCCAGTTACAGAGTTGCTGTATCCAGGATTGTTAGTAAGCTTCTAAGCCCCCCAAGCCTTTCTGTGTTGGAGGGAAGCCTTTTAGCTTATCAGTGGGAGTGGTAAGCACTAGGTAGCCTATCCTCCAAGGGAAGAGTGAGTTTTGGCCCAGAAATTGTAGTTTATTTGGCCATTTGAGCAGCTTTCCATCTCTTTCAACTTTTTGGCTTAAAAGCCTACATTTGTACTTGTTCCCCACCTTTCCTGCAACTAGTCTAGTCCAGGTACAGATTTGCTGTATCCAGGACTCTTTGTAAGCTTGTGAGCCCCCCAAGCCTTTCTGTGTTGGAAGGAAGCCGTCTAGCTTATCAGTGGGAGTAGTAAGCATTAGGTAGCCTATCTACCACAAGAGGAGTGGTTCCTGGCCCAAAAATTGTAGATATTTGCCATTTGGGCAGGTTTTTTCCATCTCTTTCAACGTTTTGGTTTAAAAGCCAAACTTGCGCTTCTTTACCACATTTCCTGTAACTAGCCTAGTCAAGATACAGAGTTGCTGTATCCAGGACTGTTGGTAAGCTTCTGAGCCCTGCAAGCCTTTCTGTGTTGGAAGAAAGCCTTCTAGATTATCAGTGGGAGTGGTAAGCACTAGGTAGCCTGACTACCACAAGAGGAGAGTTTCTTGGCCCAGAAATTGTAGTTTATTGACCATTTGGACAGTTTGTCCGTCTCTTTCAACTTTCTGGTTTAAAAGGCCACATCTGCACTTGTTTCCCATCTTTCCTGTAACTAACCTACTGGGTAGCACTAGAAAGCCTTAAACTGGTACAAGCCTTCTAGCTAAGAAGAGAGACTTTGGAGTGATTAAGTATCAGTTTTCTGTACTTTCTTGCTGTACTTAACTGTTTTCCACCTAAATGCAGTTTTTGCAGTGTTTATTGTGATTTAAAAGCTTGTTTTTTCACATATTGTACTTATTTGACTGCCTGCACTTTTAAAAAGTTTTTTTTTGTTTAAATAATTTGTTTAACTGTTGTAGGCTACACACTAAAGTGCGATAGCCTTTTCTGATCGTTTTAGTCGTTTAAAGCTTTTTTTTAAGTGTATTTTTTACTGTTTTTGGCTTATCTTTTCAAAAAAAACAACAACAAAAAATTCCTTGTTTCCCGCCTTTCTAAGCTAGTATAGTCCAGTTTTCAGGCTAGTGCTGAATTCAGGACTGTGATACTAGTTTCTGAGTTGCCCATACCTTACTTGGATAGAAGGAAGTTTCTCTGTTCACCTGTGAGAGAGGGGAGCTTTGAGCAACCTATCTGTCCCTGGAGGTGTGGTTCCAGCCCAGAAGTTAGTAGTTTATTGGCCATTTTGGGCTAATTTCTATCTCTTTCATTTCCCTACTATAAAAACCATGTTTGCACGGTTTTGCGCACCGGGCAGTGCCAGTTAGCTACGGTTAAATTATTCCCAGCTCCACTAAGTCTCCTCTTCAGTTTTTCCCTTGAAACTAGTCTAACTCTCAACCTAAGCACTCAACAAGCATCTTACAGCCCAGCACTTGCTCAGACCTAATAGCAAGCACTAATATACCCTGACACTGATTGCCCAGCAGGGCGAGGCTCTTTATTCACCCCTCTCCAACCAAGCGGCTAAACAGCTCACCCTACTATTCAGCCATGACCAAAGGGCAACTTCAGGTGCACTCTCCAGTCCAGCTGGTGAATCTGGGTATCCTGAGGCAATGTTACAACTGCCTCATGTACACAGACAACCCTCTCCTCCTACCACAAAACACTAACATATGCGAGAGATGCAATTATACAGCCAAACTGGAAGCTAAGCTGTCTCCACCCAAGACTGGAACAGACACTCAAGAGGAGAAGGTTAACACTTGCACCACACCTCCAGCCACACACAGACTTACTAAAACAGAACTGGCAAAAAATACACATAAATACACAAAATCATACTCGGGGGCTCTAAATAAAAACCTGCAAAAGCATCAGAGACCTCCAAAGCAGACACCCAAACAACTTGCACTTCCCGTCACAAACCAGACAACACATAAAACACAAAATCAGTGTGCCGCACAATCACAGCCCTTAAGGTGAAATAACATACCTAACACACTAATAATAGGTGACTCTATAGTCAGGCAGACTGATGTCCCACTAACTAGGCTGGACAAGCAGAAGGTTACTGTTAGCTGCCTGTCAGGAGCCAAAATTTACCACATAACACAAGCACTGAGGTCACTCCAGAACAAATACAAATATGACTCTGTCATTGTTCATGTTGGTGTGAATGACCTGAGACGTACCTCCCTGGACCACATGAAAAGAGACGTGGAAGAGCTCTCTGATCATGCAGCCCAGGCTGGTATGACCCTGACCCTAAGTAGCATCCTTCCCTCACCAAGAATGATACCTCAGTATAAAGAAAAAATGATCAATTTCAACAATTGGCTAAGCTTCTGGTGTCATTCAAAGGGGATCCAGTGTCTGTTAGCCAGGGATGACATGCTCGATAAGCCAGTTGCTTCACAAGAGACAGCTTGCACCTGTCACCCCTAGGCTTCCGAATACTGGCCAAGGGTCTTGCTGCCCCCATAGTGCCTTTTTTAGGCAAGGCTCAAAAGTCCAACCCACCTCCGTAAACAGCACAATTAACAAAAACCTGAGGGTTATGCTACTCAACACCAGGAGTTTAAATCTAAAAATGCACGTGCTTGAAGCACTCCTCAGTATGGAGGACATTGACATCTGTGCAGTAACTGAAACCTGGTTCAAGGCTCCAGACAGCACCCCAGCACTACTGAGCTACAACTCATGCCACACGTTTCAGCCACAGAACATGGACCGAAACACAAAAGGAGGGGGTGTATCCATATTCATCAAGGACACCTACACCTCCAGGTTAGTGGCACAGCATGATACCTCTGAGATCATCCATATGCAACTAATATCGGGCAAATTTGAAATGCAAATTGTGGCCTGCTACAGATCACCCTACATGACCCAGGACCACCACTTCACCTTTCTGGAGACACTGGAAAACATGAAGGTCCTACCGAACACCCTGATATTGGGCGATTTCAATTACCCTACCATTCACTGGGAAAACTACTCGAGTACAAATTCCCAGGCCCAGCGCTTCCTGGAATTCATCAACTCAAACACCCTGGATCAGCTGGTAAACTCCCCTTCCAGAGGTGAAAACATATTGGACCTGGTCATCACCAACATGGGTGACAGGTGTTCCACACCGAAGGTCAACCTGTCACTAGTTAGATCAGACCATAAACTAATCACTCTGAATGTCCACACCCCACCACCACCCCCAACTAAGGAAACCACAGTAAAAAACTTTTCTAAAGCAAACTTCATCTTACTTAAGACAGAGGTGGTACGTTTCATAGCTCACACGCTAAAGGATAGCGCTGCCCAAGATGCAGAATCCTTTACAAATGCACTCTATGAGCACCAACAAGGATGCATGGATCATGCCATCCCTAGCAAAACCAAGACTCACTCCTCTAAGAGAAAGAAACCAGTTTGGTGGACCCCTGCAATAAACAGGCTATACAATAGAAGGAGGAAACTAGTTCAGAAAAAAGCAAATCCCAAGACAGAAAGACATCCCTTATCAGTATCAGTAAGAAACTAAGGTCCCTCATGAAATCATCTAAGGCTAACTTTGAAAGTAATATAGCCAAGGATTCAAAAGATAATCACAAAGCCTTCTTTAGTTATGTTAAGAATCTAAGTGGCAACTCGCAGATATGCACTGAACTAGTGCAGAATAGCACAAAATATACCGAACCTACTGATATTGCCAACATCCTATCAGATAGATTCAGTGCAAGCTTTACCCCCCCCCCACCCCCTCTCACCTCCAAAAGGGCCCACAACAATACTGGAAAAGTGTAGTGTCCCAAAAATCACAGATGCACAGGTGAAAACAGCCCTTTCAAAAGACAAAAAGACAGCATCAATGGGACCATATGGTGTCCCAGGCTGCGTCTTGCATGAACTTCAGAATGAACTAACCCCCCAACCTAAACACGTTGTTCAACCTCAGCCTCTCCACAGGCTACATGCCCATAGAATGGTGTACAGCAACGATTATTCCTCTCCACAAAGGAGGGGCCACAACTGACCCTGGTAACTATCGCCCCATAAGCCTGACTAGCCTGGTCTGCAAGGCTATAGAATGCATCATCATGGAATTCATTAACAAAGACATTGGGAACCTCCAAACACTTGACCCGACCCAGTTCAGCTTTGTTAAGGGCAGATCATGCCTACTAAACCTGGTTGACTAATTCGAGACAGTCACCAAGGCCATAGACGAGGGAAAGGTGGTTCACACAGCCTACCTTGACCTTGCCAAGGCTTTCGACACCTTTCCCCACTCGGGTACTACAGAAAAACTCACCAGCCTGAACATAAACCCCTATGTCACGAGATGGGTTGCCAACTGGCTTACAGACAGAACACACACGGTAAGAATACCAGGCTCCAGGTCCAACTCTAAGCCAGTCACAAGTGGTGTCCCGCAAGGTTCAGTCCTGAGACCCCTACTGGTCGGCATATACTTCTCAGAAGTACAGGCAAACACAGGAGGACTATATGGCTAACCAGGTTCACCAATGACTGCAAACTGGGAGCCATAATTGTCTCTCCAGCTGACACGGACATCCTCCAAAAGGGCCTTACTGAGACAGACACCTGGTGTCAAAGTCATGGCCTCAAGCTAAATGCCAAAAAAATGCATAGTCATCCCATTTGGGAAAAACAAAACACCCACAAATTACCACATAGGTGGCAGCCCCCTTAATACAGAAGAGGTAATAAGAGATCTGGGGACCCAGGTAGACAGTAATCTCTCCTTTGACAATCATATTGCCAAAGTAGTTAGGAAATACTTCTACGTGGCCCATCTAATTACTAAAGGGTTTGCATCTAGAAATAAAGAGGTTATAGTGCCCCTCTACTCGTCACTCATTAGACCCATCATAGAGTACAATGCCCCATTTGAGATGTACCTCACAAGACACTTCCAACAGCTAGAAAGACCACAAAAGTACCTCACCAAGAGGATTACTGGCCTCAAACATATGTCCTATGCAGCCCGACTGAAAAAACTCCGGCTGTACTCAGTGGCATATCGCTTACTAAGAGGTGATCTCTGCCTGACTTACAAAGCCATGTCCAACTCAGAATTGATGGACATGCTCCACCTAAAGAAATCCAAGTCACAGCGAGCCATGCGCTCTAGTGAGCTAAACCTCACCACAACAACAAATAGAACATGCTGGAGGGATAGATTCCTGTCACAGAGACTCCCCATGCTTTGGAACAAAATTCCAAATTACATCAGACAGAGCCCCTCACTAACACTCTTCAAGAGAAACCTTGATGAGTGGATGGGTAACAGAAAATACACCCCTGGGATCACTTCATTGGCTCTGCTTGACAGAGGATTAGTTAATTAATCAATGGGGTGGCGAAACCCTACACACTCTGGCTAGGCTTATAAATGCCCTCGGACAGATAGCCTAGTACCTACCTATGAACCTTAGTTGACACGCAGTATTATGAAATGTGAGCAGACCAGAGCAGGCAGGTATTTTATTTGGTTTGTATAGCGGTTGAGAGGTCAGGAGAAGTTGATTGTATTTTAGTAGGTTAGGGAGTTCTAACCATCCTAGTTGTCTTAGGGAGAGGCAGTGATGAGAACAAAACTTACCATTGGTTGTAAATTTTGAGATTTTATTGTAGCAGGTAGATAGTTTCAGAAGGTCAGATTTGTTTAGGTTAGTTAGAACTGGGGAAGCATATCGTAAGGTGGAGAGTAGATGGGTACGAGAGATAGTGATTCAGGATTCCTGTATGAGGAAGCTCTTGCAGTGGTAGAGTGAACCTAGTTTTTTTATGCACTTTGGCAATTATTAGTGCTATATGTTTGTCGGATTTTAGGTTTTGGTCAATCTTAGCCTGGCTTGAGTTACTGGTGTGATAAGGGTATTGTTGGAGGATGTTATTGAGAATGGCGAGGTAGGGTGAAAGTTTGGGATGGATGGAAGATCATGAGTTGGGTCTTAGATGGGTTTAGTATGAGTTGAGAGGAATTTAGCCATTGTTCTATAGTAGTGAAGGCTTCCTGGGTTCTGTCTTGGAGTAATTGCAGAGGGGACTGAGCAAATAACGGTGGTGTGATCAGCATACTGTACTATATGTTTGTTGGGTAGCTGAGGTGAGGCTATTGGTAAAGATGGAAAATAGTAAGACACCAAGAATGGATCCTTGCGGAACACCTTGTCCCACTGGGAGAAGAGGGGAGAGAGACTTATGCCATTTAACAGCTTGTTGCCGGAGGGACAGACAATTTTTAAACCACAGTAGAGAGGAGTTATCCAGATTGAGCTCAGAGAGAGTCGATAGTAATTTGCAGTGGGATACCATGTCAAATGCCTTTGACAGGTCTAGAAAGACAACAGATACTAAGTTACCGAGATTCTTTGTTGGTTGACGTGGTCAGTAAAGGATATAAGGGCAGAGGTGGTACTATGGTTTGGCCGAAATCCATTTTGGGAATTTGCTAGCAGGTTATATTGAAGAAGATGATTCAGTAGTGGGTGTGCAGACATTTTTCTAAGATTTTTGATAGAGGAGATAGTATAGCTATGGGGCGATAATTACTAAGTTCTGTCGATGATCCACCTTTGTGTAGGGGGACAATGTAAGAAATTTTCCAGAGAGATGGGGGAGTGTGTTCAGCTATGGATCTATTGATGAGTATGAAAAAAGGGTAGGCAATATTTTGCAACATGAAGCACTGCACCTCCTATTGACTGCAGTTTTATTTCTGAATGTTCCATGATCACTATAAACCACACCATAATGGTTTAGAACAGGTATATAAGCAGTTTCTTCTGTAACTGTTGGACTTCTTCCAATAATAGAAAGGAAGTGATACACTACTATTTAAAAACTTTTGAAACCACGTGACACTTTTGCACCAAAAATTTTAAACAACAGTGTAACTAAAATGCAATAAAGACATTACTAAAAAGGGAAAAAAATGGACTGAAAAATATAGCAGTTTTTATAACAATACCAAATATTAAAATTTAACATTTTGAGAATATTGCACGTAAATGCTTATAATTTATTTTATAAAACCTATTTTAAAAACTTCTAACATTGGTAAACTTTTAATTTCAGTAAGCAAGTAATGGATAAAGTCCCATTAAGTCCAGGGTGGTTATGTGCATTAAAACATAATTGCCATAACAAGTCTTTTTTCTGTAAAACTAACCCCCAGGGTTCTAAATAAATGTGGTGTGGTTTGCAGTGATCACAGAGCATTTGTGCTTTTTCTTTTTTTTTTCCTGGTTTGTGTTCCTCTAGATTATTTTGCAGTTTTATTTCTGAGTAATGGAATCAATATCACATTGCATTGTTTAAAATATTCAACAGTTGTACTTAAAAGATAAAGGTGCAATTTCTTGTAACTATGGTTGCAATTTCTGGGTCACAGAAATTATGTTTCCAGTGCACTGCTTGGATTATTTCAACATCTGAAAATAAAAGACACATTAAAATATGGAATGACAAAGGCCTCAGAATTCTGTTCATATTATCTATACTTACCTGATTCTTACAATTACTTGTCTTATTCCACATCATCTGTGCTAATGTGATGTGTATTTTAAAGTCAGAACAGTATATGTTTTTTTGTCCAGACTTTCTTTCTTTCTCTGTTAACCTGTTCAAAAACTAAATCTATTCACAAAAACTTCTGTCAAGAAAAATCTTTCATTCTTTTAAATCCCGCACTTATTTGGTATCATACCATACACTTTCTCTCTGTGCATTTCTTTATTCATGAAAACTTTTACTGTCTTACTTTGTTTACCCCCCCCCCCACTTCTCCCTTTTTCACATAATAACATTTTACTTTATTTCTACCCAAGGATATTACCCTGTTCATTCACTGACCAAAATTTAGATATCAGCTTATGAGTTAGGCAAACCTTGCTACATAAGCATGCATGTTGTTATGTAATGACAATGTGTAAGAAGACTATGTAGAAATGCAAACTTTTATAGCAGGTAATGGCCACCTGTTCTCCCTAGCATAATCACCTCCTCCAATACCGTACAAGTTGAAAATCTCACTTAAAAACTTATTTTTACTCTTCAGAGAATTCTGGTCTACCCTGTGCAGTTTTTTAAACATCTTAATTGAATTATCACTTGTGACATAGACACATTTACATTTATATAAAAGTAATTAAACTGTATTAACAAGTCAAAATTAATAAACATTATGCTTCACATATACTGCTATACTTCATATAACCTAAGCAACATTACATAAATTATTCAATTCCTGTCCCTTTTTTAAACAAGAGACATCTTTATTAAACCATCACTTATGACATAGACAATCATATATTTATATAAATGAAAACAAACCACACCAGCACAATCCTTGTTGCAAGCATTTTACATCACAAACCATGACGACACACTCCCATTTGCAAACATTATGCATCACTTATACTCTACCCAATCATTTTCAGTCAGACATTACACAGCTCATTTAAGTCCTGCACTAACACACACTCCCATTTGCAAACATTATGCATCACTTATACTCTACCCAATCATTTCAGTCAGACATTACACAGCTCATTTAAGTCCTGCCTTCTTTTAAACCTCATTCCTCCCCTGTATGTATTGTTCCCACAATTCCCAACATAAGCAGTTTTGAATGCATTTATTGTATTGACACTAATACTCTTTTCAGACTGACTGCTCTAATCATGTACCACCCTTTGTGAGAAAGAGATCCTTCAGTCTTTTCTGAGCTGTTCCATTTATAGCTATAATTTTTTCCCCTTGTTTTCACACATAAGACTTTTTGAAATAATGTGCTAATTTGGGCTGTGTGAATTCTGTTAAGATACTTACAAGCTTCTGTGATGCTCTTCTATCCTCCTATCTTCAAAACTTATATATATTAATGTTTCAGTCTCTCTCTTTATACAGCTGTTACTGCAAACTGTACATTTTTTCTCAGATATTTTCTTTTCTTACCATATCTATGTCTTTATGAGGCTGTAGTTTCAAGAAGTAAAAACAATTTTCCCTATGCAGTCGTGCCACTTGGATGCACAGAGATAATACTCCTGCTGTCTCACTTGCTCTATGTGTTGCAGATAATACCCCCTGCTGTCTCACTTGCTCTATGTGTTGCAGATAATACCCTCTGCTGTCTCACTTGCTCTACCTGTTGGTTTCTCACATTGTCACCTTTTCAAGTAAATATTATATCCCCTGGTTATAATGTTATTAGGCTCAAAAGAGCACATAAGAAGCTGGTGGAATAGGTATAATCTTCCCAAATATGCTCACAGTAACTCCCTATGCTGGCACAATCCCAAATTCTGGAAAAGCAGAAATCCTAATCTCATTCCTGAAACTTAATAGTGCCGAGAGCACATGCATTGCTGTCCTATACAGTAAACTGCCCAGAACAGGACATTCTAATACTTTAAATATACTATTCTGGATAGCAGGCACAATCGCAAATGAAATTATCCCCCTGGGTGATGTAAACATAGACTGGTAGCCTTTATCCGCAAATTCAGCAATCAACAGCATGAACTTCTATGAATTCACTCAATGTATTAATACACCAACAAGATATGTCAAAAATAAGTCCAAACAGTTTATTCTGGAGTAGACACTGGTTACCAACCCATCTAATTTTACCTCCCCAGGTACAATCCATAATATACTAAGTGACCACCTGTAGCTTATACCCACAGGAGTATTACACAACTAACAAAGGAACATAAACTCAAAACTAACTGCAATATCTCCAGTTTCTCCAAAGAGTCTCTGAAATGAAAAGACTCCCCTTAAATGATACAGTTGAATAATTCAATGCAGCATTTGTAAATATTCTTAACACCTCAACCCCACAGCGGGCAAAAAGAATTAAAAACTGCCATACCCCATTGCTCACCAACTAATGCAAACTCCTTATGAAAGACAAAGCATGGATTAACTAGCAAAATAAATGATTAAAATCAGCAACTATTCAGACAGTTATGAAACCAAGTCAAAAACAAATTCACAGAGGTAAAATGTATTATACTCACCTACAAGATAGCCATAAAAACAACTCTAAAAAATTCTGGTCTTCCATATCCTCTCTCATCAACCCAGGTACAAAAAAACATCCCAGCTCATACCCAGGCTTTCCCACTGTTCAAACATCTACCTGTTTCAGTACATACCTCATAGAATGCAAAGCCACCTTAACCTCAATCTCATCTAACACACCTCCTTCCAGGCAGCTAACTTATCCTAACATAGACCCTAGCACATCTCCTTCAGAAAACTCATCTAACTGCAACCTCTCCGATACACACATAGACAATTCCACCCACTTTACCTTTCAATCAGTTTCTATAACTCTCATAAAAAAGCTTTAACATAAACTTAAACCTTATTCCTTTTCAGCCAACAACCTTTCCCTGGAATACTTAAATCTAGCTACAGATGCAGTTACATACCCAATCGTTGCTCTTATTAACAGATCAATAACATAATCCTGTGTCCCTAACTTATGGAAAATGGCACACATTACCCCTTACATAAAGGAGGTGATTCCATTGACATTACAAATTTCTCTCCCACAGTCACCCTGCCTCCTTTCTCTAAAATCCTTGAAAGATGTATACATCAACAATTTTCCCATATTTCTTACAAAATAAGCTAAACACCAATACCCAACGTGGATTTCAGCCAGACCACAGCATCCCAACTACATTATTATCATTTACAGACAGTGTCATTTCAATAAAGCTCACAACTCTAATAAACATCCATCTGCAATATTTCTAGATCTATCAAAAGCTTTTGACATAGCATCTCACACTAAACCCCTCTATCAACTTTCTGCTTTTGGTCTATCATCTACATCTATTCAATGCTTCTCTAGCTGCTTTGCCAACAGGTAATAAGCTGTAAAATTGCAAGGGTACATCGCCGCATACCTTCCCACTTCCACAAGTTACCTACAAGGATCCATCCTTGGCCCTCTACTTTTCAATATTTTTGTGAATAACCTACATTCATCTTCTTGTGAAGGCACTTTGTTCAATATGCAGATGGCTCTGCTATCATATTCTTCAAACACCTCACCTCACCTTCAAAAAAAAATCACTGAACAAGCTTCCCTGTCCATTGAAACCTGGCTTACAAGAGCAGAACTCTTACTCAACTCCTAAAAAACAAACTCTTCTTCTTTACGCCAAAAATTCACACACCTAACAAAGCATCTTTCAAAATCTTTTCAGCAAATGCCATTGAAATTGAATTAGTTCACCATACTAAACTATTGCATGTCATAATAGATAATAATCATAAATCTGACCTCCAATCCAAGGCAATATCAAGTAAATCCATCAAAAACTAGGCATGCTATACATTTTCTGAGCACACTCACAACAATTACTCTAGCCAAAACCTACTTTCTGCCCTCCGTACTCTGTGGTGCCCCAGTTCTAACCAGTTTGCAATCATCCAAAAAACAAACTTGAAAGTTACTGCCACAAACAATGGCAAGTTTCCCACTATTTCATCCTCTTTTCCCCATCACTGTAAAGCTCTGCATACGCTTAGCTGGCTAGGACTCTGACACTACCTCTCCTACATTCAACTTATAACAATAAATAAAAATCATACACAAACCAGTAGCCTGCACATCTCTTACCCTTTAATCAACATATATTTCCCTAAAAGAACTCTCAGATCTGAAAATAAACAACTTCACACCATAAATAAACCAAATAAATCCCTTGGACAAAGGGAACCTACCCACCTTTAAATGCTCCCTAAAGGAATACTTTCCAAAATCTTAGACCTGCTCTTGTGCCAGTCCTGGAGGAACTTACTCATATACTTCACTCACCCCTCCACACCTCAAACCTCTCTGCAGCCTCCTACTCCACTCCTTTCTTTTGTTTTTCCCACTACCTCCTCACCTTACCCACTTCATCTCTACAGATATTTCCTCTACCTCTTTCTTTTTTCTCCCTACTCACCGAATTTACCTGAAGGCTCCCTACCGTGCACTATTCCAATAAGCTCCGTTTCTCTCTATGCTTCTTCCTTCTATTACCATAATAGTAACATCCTCTCTCATACTCCGTTTCCTCTCACTATCTCTAATCATGTAATCTCTGATATTACTAGAATTGTCTCAGGTCTCATTTATCACATACTAATATATGTAACAAATAACATGACTAATGAGTTTTTCCTCACATATTTTCTCCAACTCATGTTATAGTTCTTTCATTGCACTCTACTATGAAACATATGTTCTATGTTTTCTTTTTTCTCATTACAACATTTTTTCACTCCTCGTAACATGATACTTTGTAAGATAAAATACCTGTAATTGATTTTTGAAAGATTATGATTGTGGAGCTTTTTATCCATAGGTCTCCATTTAAAATGGGCACTTTCTGGCCCAGTCAGACTTTCCTGGTAAACAAATGTCAAATAAATAAACAAATAATCTAATCTGACTGTCTGTAGGCCCCTTTCCTTTTTATCTGTCTGTAATTATCCCTCTCTAAGTGGGTACTCATATTCTAGGTTTTTGCTTCCCAGCTGCAGCATTTTGTGTTTTTAACTGAATTTTGGCTGCTCTGTTTAATTTCCTCCGGTCTTCCCTAGTTATATTTTAAACTGATGTGCCTCCTTGTATCTCAGCCCTTTTGCATAACGGTGTGTTATCAAGAAAAAGGTTAACTTATCCCACCAGGACGTCTCTAGTTCGGAGACCTGCGGTACTATAATGCTGTGAGCTCTATTGCCTGTATAGTGTTTTAAACATATAAACACACAGTGACCCATTCCAAGTCCATCTAATTTGTTCACTAACGTGTTGCATGGCACCAAACCAAATGACCCACTAAACTCTAACATAGCTTTGAATGGACATTGCCAGGCAAGATGTGCCTGATAAATTAAAACAAATCCCTTCCCTTGCATGTGGAGAAGTGTGGTGTAATCAAATAAATAAGCAAGGAATTGGGAGGGGACAGGGAACAAAAATCAAAGAACATATCAGGATATGTGCGCAGCAAAGGATGCCATTCTGTTCACAGGAAAAAGGGCCACAGTGAGAAACATTATACCATTATAATACTGCATGTGTCAGGTTCCAGTGCAGAGTGACCATACCCTTATAGTCGACAGTGACCAATGCTGTGTGATACACTGTAGTCTGACCATAGCCTTATAGTCAACAGTGACCAATGCTGTGTGATACACTGTAGTCTGACCATAGCCTTATAGCCGACAGTGACCAATGCTGTGTGATACACTGTAGCCTGACCATAGCCTTATAGCTGATTGTGACCAACACTGTGTGATACACTGTAGTCTGACCATAGCCTTATAGCCGACACTGACCAATGCTGTGTGATACACTGTAGTCTGACCATAGCCTTATAGCTGTTTGTGACCAATGCTGTGTGATGCACTGTAGTCTGACCATAGCCTTATAGCCAACAGTGACCAATGCTGTGTGACACACTGTAGTCTGACCATAGCCTTATAGCTGATTGTCACCAACACTGTGTGATACACTGTAGTCTGACCATAGCCTTATAGCCAACAGTGACCAATGCTGTGTGATACACTGTAGTCTGACCATAGCCTTATAGCTGACAGTGACCAATGCTGTGTGATACACTGTAGTCTGACCATAGCCTTATAGCTGACAGTGACCAATGCTGTGTGATACACTGTAGTCTGACCATAGCCATATATATGATTGTGACCAATGTTGCGTGATACACTGTAGTCTGACCATAGCTTTATAGCTGATTGTGACCAATGCTGTGGGATACACTGTAGTCTGACCATAGCCATATAGATGATTGTGACCAATGCTGTGTGATACACTGTAGTCTGACCATAGCCATATAGCTGACAGTGACCAATGCTGTGTGATACACTGTAGTCTGACCATAGCCATATAGATGATTGTGACCAATGCTGTGTGATACACTGTAGTCTGACCATAGCCTTATAGCTGACAGTGACCAATGCTGTGTGATACACTGTAGTCTGACCATAGCCATGTAGATGATTGTGACCAATGCTGTGTGATACACTGTAGTCTGACCATAGCTTTATAGCTGATTGTGACCAATGCTGTGTGATACACTGTAGTCTGACCATAGCCATATAGATGATTGTGACCAATGCTGTGTGATACACTGTAGTCTGACCATAGCTTTATAGCTGATTGTGACCAACGCTGTGTGATACACTGTAGTCTGACCATAGCTTTATAGCTGATTGTGACCAATGCTGTGTGATACACTGTAGTCTGACCATAGCTTTATAGCTGATTGCGACCAACGCTGTGTGATACAGTGAAATGCTTATTAGATCATTAGCAATGAGCTCCACCATGAATACTAGGATGATACAGGAAGGTATTAATACCTTATATCTTTCTGCATTGTGCATAACTCCTTCGCTCTAGTCATTTTTATGATATATATTGTGTACACGCAGTACTCTTGCACTATTACTGAATACTGCCTAACATCAGTCCTTTATCAGTACACAAAACTACCGTTTGACCAAAAGTAACCAAAAGGATGGAGAAATACTAACATCCTTTAATATTAGCTGTACTATTAAGGTCACGTATATTTCTTAGACTTAAAAAGCAAACCACTTTGTGGTATCATTACATCTTCATTTTCTTATTAACTTTAAAATGGTTTAAATACTACTTTTTTATAAGAGGTGACTAATTTCATTCTTAATTTAAAGTAGAACTAATATCACCAATCACTATAAAATTGTTCCTGCATATTTGAACTGTAGTATCAGCTGAAACATATTTGTTTTGTGATAGTTCAACATTGTGACATGTGATACCTTTATCTGAAGCTATCTGTCTACCCATTCATCTATTTATTTTCAAGAAGGTGGTATGTTTTTAAAGGAAGCGTATTAAGAAATACCCTGTCTCAGAGTTCCATATTCACTGATGTGGCGATTTGCCGTAACAGAGTTTGATTTCTTCTTTAAATTAATCAAAATTTAAATTAAGAGCAATATTTGTTTGCCATGCTATTTAACTCTCAATATCAGTCTTTTTATCTATCAATAATATATTTGTAGTACATTACGGCTGGTAATTATGCTCCAATAATCAGAAAAAGACAAATCAATTAAGCACTACTATAGCGCGAGACCTCATCTTAACAAGAGTTATCCACCTTATGCTTAATTTTTTAAGGTCAGGTCTCATGCTAGACAGTTAAATCTGACAGTACTAACCAGCAAAGGACAGTGGTAAAATAAAAAACAGATTTGTTTCTGCCTGCTGCTCATATCGATAATGTGTCCCTGGCTTCCTGTTATAAACTGAAAAAGTATCTAGAATAACAGGATGTGTTCCCGTACATTTTCTGAGGAACTCAGGCTGAAACCCAGATGTATATCATTATTTAGTGACTTCACTCCTCAGAGATTTGTCCAAAAACTAAAGATTTTATGAGGAACAGACCAAGCATATGAGGCAAAAATCTGGAGATTCTGTGATAATCTGGACATTTGAAAGGCAAAGCAATGAGTGTAAACATAAGGGACTGCGTTATGCTGCCTTTCTGACAGCTCTCACTAAGTGCTTTATGGCTTTGAAACCATCAATGTAATCAGTAGTAAATAAAGAAGATAATGCTCTATGCACTACAAAGAATTATAATCGGGCCTCCGACCATAACCTCTAACTATGTGTTCTTGACATGGACGCCAGGATTTGCCTCTCAAGTTTGCTATCAAGGTGAATGTCTTGACATGCATGTCCTGAACATATAATAAACAGGCTGTGACTGGTGACTCAACCATAATAGTTTCATAGGTTCATAGGTAAGTACTAGGCTAGTGGCTAGCTGCTTTTGTGGGCCATTTTAAGCCTTGCCAATTTCCCTTTTTGTGCTCCAATAGCCTATCCAATTTGGTTATGGATTTGCCTTACCCAAAACATAGTTGCTAATTACATATTACCCATAATGAGAATAACCATACCATTGATAATGTGAGTGGGCCCATGCATGGGATAAAGCATTTAGGAGATGCTTCTGTCCATTAGTAGTACAGGGGACGTCCTGGAGTAAATTTTCTGTTTCCCATCAATAGATCTAAGTTGTGCTTGAATATGGACAGGGATGACATTTGTGTTATGTAGATGGGGAGTTTGCTCCACAGCAGGGTATCCTGTATGAAATATACCTCTCCCTCCAAACCATTCTGTAGATGTTGCAGAAGAGGTTTAGATCCCTAGGCTAAATATTTCTGAAGCCAGTTGACTTGTTGAAGTGCAGTAAATCCATCAGTACTGGTTCAGAGGATGCCTTGTATGCCAGACACAGGTCACCTCTTAGCAGTCTGTAGGATTCATAATATAAAGTAAGGGCTTTGAGTTTATCCGTGTAGGACATGATGTTTAGGTCTTGTATCCTTGTGGGCACTGTGGGCATTCCAGTTGTTACATGTGTCTGGACAGATACATGCCAAAGGGGGCATTATATTCAATGAGTGATCTAAAAAGAGCTGAGTAAAAGGGGACAATGACATCCCTAGAGCTAGACACAATGCCTTTGTTTATAAGCTGTGCAATATAGAAGGACTTTCTTACAACAAGGGACACATGGTCAGTCCTCTATACCTTTCTCTCTTAGACTGAATTGGCTATTGCTTCCTCCAATGATATGCTCAAAGTGGTTGTGTAGCCATTTCAAAGTGTTTCCATCAAGTTTTGAATTTCCAACCAGAAGAGAGCTGAATGTTTTATATATATATATATATAAGTTTTCACTTTATAATTTCAAAATACTGAAATCCTGAATTTCAGTATCACAAAATTATAAAGGCAAACCTTTAAAATTGCGAAAGTGCATAATCGTGAATCCGAATATCTCAAATTTGTGGTTATGGCTTTATGGTACATTACGTGCGGTGTTGTGAGTGGATGGTGTGTGGTGTTGTATGTGGATTTAGGTTTAATTTAAGGTAAGTGAGTGTTTTGTAAGGGTTTTGTGTGGGAGTTTGAGTGTGTGTGTGTGAATGTGTTTGTCAGTTGTACGTGTGGGTTAGGGTAGGCAGGTGAAAGTATGGGTGTGTAAGTGCTGGATGTGTTGGCGTTTGTATATGTGTGATGTTTGTGTGTGTGCAAGGTACTATAGAATGTGTGGGTGTGAGTTTTCTTTCTGTGTCTATTTGTGCGATCTCGGAGTTAGTATATATAAGTAGGGGGGTGCAGCATGTGTTGTAGGTTTGTTTTTGTGTTTGTGTGTGTTTTGTTTGTTGTGGTGTGGGTTAGATGATGCATGTGTCGTGTGGTGTGTGCTTTGTTTCTGTTCGTGATTTTGTGTTTTGTGATTTTGTAGTTTCGGGATTTGGGACGTTCGACTTTATGGTTTTGAAATACTGAAATTCGGTATTTCAGTGTTTCGAAATTATAAAGTGAACCTATATATATACATATATATATATATACATATATATATATATATATATATATATATATATATATATATATATATGTATATACACACATTATGTATGCATGCATATATGAAAATAATTTTGCCAGTCTGTTGGAATTGTAAGCAGGTATTTCCAGGAGAAAGTCCTGCAGTGAGGAGAATATAAGGTGTAATATCAGGACTGTATAACAAAAAGACTACTTAATGAGCTCATAGTATGAATAATCTTGCTGTGATATATGTTAACTCTTTCATGATAAGCAAAATAACTGCACACATATACATACACGTGCTGAAAAAACAAAGGCAGGGCTTCCACTACAAATGAAGTATGTCAATACCACAAATGAATTCCCTTTGCCGCAAACCAAAATGATAACTCAATAAAAGGATGAAATAATTATATTTTATTATGACAGAAAGGAAGAAACCTGCAAATACTGCCTGCTCTTTAAAGGCATTTAACTATACACCTCCACCCCTTCCTCAGCTTTTCCCCTCGTCCTTTCTCCGCCCTTCCTAAGCTTTCTTCATTTCCTCTATGGATTAGCCCTCTGAGACTCATTAAGGTAATCCACTCGGTGAGTCCAACTTTTGTCAAAAGTCTAGTAGTTAGTGCAATGGACTGAAGCTATGAGTTGTCTTGCAGTTAGTATAGAGCACAGAGACTGTGAACTACTGTCTGGCAATTAGCACAGAGGACTGAGGCTATGAATTGTTAACAAGCTGCTTCCTGTAGTCAAGAGTCTGATTCCCTCAGCCTCCATTTGCCTATAGCTCTGAGTAAGTCACTTAACCAGACAGCATTACTGGGTCACCCCTGAAGAGAGAGACTTTATTTCAATGGGCCTACCTGATTAACAAAAAGAAGAAAAGTAATCTAACAGAAAGGAAACAAAAAAATAAATAAAATCACTGAGCTAGCAACAAATGAGACATTTAATAAACATTTATTATCCATGTAGTAAAGTGAGTAGAGTTACAGCCTC